>NW_027441368.1:1500000-1629000 GCF_949628215.1 Phalacrocorax aristotelis
CCTCCCAGTACATCCCAGTACGTCCCAGTTCCCCTCAGTACATAACACTTCCCTCCCAGTACATAACAGTACATCCCAGTGTCCTCACAGTACGTCCCAGTTCCCTCACAGTACTGGGAGGGAACTGGGATGTACTGGGAGGGAACTGGGATGTACTGGGATGTAATGGGACGGAACTGGGATGTATTGGGAGGCACTGGGAAAGAAGTGGTAGTGAACCGGGAGGGAATTGGGATGTACGGGGATGAACTGGTAGGAAACTGGGATGTACTGGCATGGAACGGGGATGTATTGGGATGTACAGGAACGGAACTGGAATGTACTGCGATGTACTGGGATGTACTGGGAGCGAACTGGGATTTACTGGGATGTACTGGGAGGAAACTGGGATATACTGGGAGGCATTGGGAGGGAAGTGGGTGTCAACTGGGACATTCCAGTTTCCTCCCAGTACATCCCAGTTCCCTACCAGTGCAGCCCAGTACATCCCAGTTCCCTCCCAGTCCGTCCCAATCCCCTCCCAGTACATCCCAGTTCCCTGCCAGTATGTCCCAGTACATCCCAGTTCCCTCCCAGTACATACCAGTTCCCTCCCAGTAAATCCCAGTACATCCTGGTACATCCCAGTTCCCACCCAGTACATCCTACTACATACCAGTTCCCTCCCAGTTCACTCCCAGTACATCCCAGTACTTCACAGTTCCCTCCCAGTACATCCCAGTACGTCCCAGTTCCCCTCAGTACATAACACTTCCCTCCCAGTACATACCAGTACATCCCAGTGTCCTCACAGTACGTCCCAGTTCCCTCCCAGTACATCCCAGTTCCCTACCAGTACGTCCCAGTTCCCTCCCAGTTCACTCCCAGAACATAACACTTACCTCCCAGTACATCCCAGTAGATCCTGGTACATCCCAAATCCCTGCCAGTTCCACCCGGTACAACCCAGTACAAGCCTGTACATCCTAGTTCCTCCACAGTACATCCCTGTGCATCCCCGCACATTGTAGTGCCTTCCAGTACATCCCAGGTCCCTCCCAGTTCACTCCCAGTACACAACAGTTACCTCCCAGTACATCCCAGTAGATCCTGGTACATCCCAAATCCCTGCCAGTTCCACCCGGTACAACCCAGTACAAGCCTGTACATCCTAGTTCCTCCACGGTACATCCCAGGGCATCCTCGCACATTGTAGTGCCTCCCAGTACATCCCAGTTCCCTCCCAGTACTGGGAGGGACCTGGGATGTACTGGGAGGGAACTGGGATGTACTGGGATGTAATGGGACGGAACTGGGATGTAATGGGACGGAACTGGGAAAGAAGTGGTAGTGAACCGGGAGGGAATTGGGATGTACGGGGATGAACTGGTAGGGAACTGGGATGTACTGGCATGGAATGGGGATGTATTGGGATGTACAGGAACGGAACTGGAATGTACTGCGATGTACTGGGATGTACTGGGAGCAAACTGGGATTTACTGGGATGTACTGGGAGGAAACTGGGATATACTGGGAGGCACTGGGAGGGAAGTGGGTGTCAACTGGGACATTCCAGTTTCCTCCCAGTACATCCCAGTTCCCTACCAGTGCAGCCCAGTACATCCCAGATCCCTCCCAGTACATCCCAGTTCCCTCCCAGTCCGTCCCAATCCCCTCCCAGTACATCCCAGTTCCCTGCCAGTATGTCCCAGTACATCCCAGTTCCCTCCCAGTACATACCAGTTCCCTCCCAGTACATCCTGGTACATCCCAGTTCCCACCCAGTACATCCTACTACATACCAGTTCCCTCCCAGTTCACTCCCAGTACATCCCAGCACTTCACAGTTCCCTCCCAGTACATCCCAGTACGTCCCAGTTCCCCTCAGTACATAACACTTCCCTCCCAGTACATAACAGTACATCCCAGTGTCCTCACAGTACGTCCCAGTTCCCTCACAGTACTGGGAGGGAACTGGGATGTACTGGGAGGGAACTGGGATGTACTGGGATGTAATGGGACGGAACTGGGATGTATTGGGAGGCACTGGGAAAGAAGTGGTAGTGAACCGGGAGGGAATTGGGATGTACGGGGATGAACTGGTAGGAAACTGGGATGTACTGGCATGGAACGGGGATGTATTGGGATGTACAGGAACGGAACTGGAATGTACTGCGATGTACTGGGATGTACTGGGAGCGAACTGGGATTTACTGGGATGTACTGGGAGGAAACTGGGATATACTGGGAGGAAACTGGGATATACTGGGAGGCATTGGGAGGGAAGTGGGTGTCAACTGGGACATTCCAGTTTCCTCCCAGTACATCCCAGTTCCCTACCAGTGCAGCCCAGTACATCCCAGTTCCCTCCCAGTCCGTCCCAATCCCCTCCCAGTACATCCCAGTTCCCTGCCAGTATGTCCCAGTACATACCAGTTCCCTCCCAGTACATCCCAGTACATCCTGGTACATCCCAGTTCCCACCCAGTACATCCTACTACATACCAGTTCCCTCCCAGTTCACTCCCAGTACATCCCAGTACTTCACAGTTCCCTCCCAGTACATCCCAGTACGTCCCAGTTCCCCTCAGTACATAACACTTCCCTCCCAGTACATACCAGTACATCCCAGTGTCCTCACAGTACGTCCCAGTTCCCTCCCAGTACATCCCAGTTCCCTACCAGTACGTCCCAGTTCCCTCCCAGTTCACTCCCAGAACATAACACTTACCTCCCAGTACATCCCAGTAGATCCTGGTACATCCCAAATCCCTGCCAGTTCCACCCGGTACAACCCAGTACAAGCCTGTACATCCTAGTTCCTCCACAGTACATCCCAGGGCATCCCCGCACATTGTAGTGCCTCCCAGTACATCCCAGTTCCCTCACAGTACTGGGAGGGACCTGGGATGTACTGGGAGGGACCTGGGATGTACTGGGAGGGAACTGGGATGTACTGGGATGTAATGGGACGGAACTGGGATGTATTGGGAGGCACTGGGAAAGAAGTGGTAGTGAACCGGGAGGGAATTGGGATGTACGGGGATGAACTGGTAGGGAACTGGGATGTACTGGCATGGAACGGGGATGTATTGGGATGTACAGGAACAGAACTGGAATGTACTGCGATGTACTGGGATGTACTGGCAGCGAGCTGGGATTTACTGGGATGTACTGGGAGGAAACTGGGATATACTGGGAGGAAACTGGGATATACTGGGAGGCATTGGGAGGGAAGTGGGTGTCAACTGGGACATTCCAGTTTCCTCCCAGTACATCCCAGTTCCCTACCAGTGCAGCCCAGTACATCCCAGTTCCCTCCCAGTCCGTCCCAATCCCCTCCCAGTACATCCCAGTTCCCTGCCAGTATGTCCCAGTACATCCCAGTTCCCTCCCAGTACATACCAGTTCCCTCCCAGTACATCCCAGTTCCCACCCAGTACATCCTACTACATACCAGTTCCCTCCCAGTTCACTCCCAGTACATCCCAGTACTTCACAGTTCCCTCCCAGTACATCCCAGTTCCCCTCAGTACATAACACTTCCCTCCCAGTACATAACAGTACATCCCAGTGTCCTCACAGTACGTCCCAGTTCCCTCACAGTACATCCCAGTTTCCTCCCAGTACATCCCAGTTCCCTCCCTGTTCACTCCCAGTACATAACAGTTACCTCCCAGTACATCCCAGTACATCCCAGTAGATCCTGGTACATCCCAAATCCCTGCCAGTTCCACCCGGTACAACCCAGTACAAGCCTGTACATCCTAGTTCCTCCACAGTACATCCCAGGGCATCCCCGCACATTGTAGTGCCTCCCAGTACATCCCAGATCCCTCCCAGTACATCCCAGATCCCTCCCAGTCTGTCCCAGTACGTCCCAGTACATCCCAGTTCCCTCACAGTACATCCCAGTTCCCTCACAGTTCACACACAGTTCACTCCCAGTTCCATTCCAGTACATCCCAGTACATGCCACTTTCCTCCAAGTAAATCCCAGTTCCCTCCCACTACATTCAATTTCCCTCCCACTTCCCTCTAAGTACATCCCAGTACTTCACAGTACACCCCAGTACATCCCAGTTCCCCCTCGGTACATAACAATTCCCTCCCAGTACACCCCAGTACATCCCAGTTCCCTCCCAGTATGTCCCACTACATCCCAGTTCCCTCCCAGTCCATCCCAGTTCCCTCCCAGTAAATCCCAATTCCCAACACTTTCCACCCAGTACATCCCAGTTCCCTCCCAGTACATCCCAGTTCCCTCTAAGTACATCCCAGTACTTCACAGTTCCCTCCCAGTTCACTCCCAGTACACAACAGTTACCTCCCAGTACATCCCAGTACATCCTAGTAGATACTAGGACATTTCAAATCCCTGCCAGTTCCACCCGGTACAACCCAGTACAAGCCTGTACATCCTAGTTCCTCCACAGTACATCCCTGTGCATCCCCGCACATTGTAGTGCCTTCCAGTACATCCCAGGTCCCTCCCAGTTCACTCCCAGTACACAACAGTTACCTCCCAGTACATCCCAGTACATCCCAGTAGATCCTGGTACATCCCAAATCCCTGCCAGCTCCACCCGGTACAACCCAGTACAAGCCTGTACATCCTAGTTCCTCCACGGTACATCCCAGGACATCCCCGCACATTGTAGTGCCTCCCAGTACATCCCAGCTCCCTCGCAGTACTGGGAGGGAACTGGGATGTACTGGGAGGGAACTGGGATGTACTGGGATGTAATGGGACGGAACTGGGATGTACGGCGATGTATTGGCATGTACTGGCAGCGAGCTGGATTCACTGGGATGTACTGGGAGGAAACTGGGATATACTGGGAGGAAACTGGGATATACTGGGAGGAAACTGGGAGGGAAGTGGGTGTCAACTGGGACATTCCAGTTTCCTCCCAGTACATCCCAGTTCCCTACCAGTGCAGCCCAGTACATCCCAGATCCCTCCCAGTCCCTCCCAGTACATCCCAGTTCCCTCCCAGTTCACACACAGTTCACTCCCAGTTCCATTCCAGTACATCCCAGTACATGCCAGTTGCCTCCCAGTTCCCTCTAAGTACATCCCAGTACTTCACAGTTCACTCCCACTACATCCCAGTACGTCCCAGTTCCCCTCAGTACATAACACTTCCCTCCCAGTACATCCCAGTACATCCCAGTAGATCCTGGTACATCCCAAATCCCTGCCAGTTCCACCCGGTACAACCCAGTACAAGCCTGTACATCCTAGTTCCTCCACGGTACATCCCAGGGCATCCCCGCACATTGTAGTGCCTCCCAGTACATCCCAGTTCCCTCCCAGTACTGGGAGGGACCTGGGATGTACTGGGAGGGACCTGGGATGTACTGGGAGGGAACTGGGATGTGCTGGGATGTAATGGGACGGAACTGGGATGTAATGGGACGGAACTGGGAAAGAAGTGGTAGTGAACCGGGAGGGAATTGGGATGTACGGGGATGAACTGGTAGGGAACTGGGATGTACTGGCATGGAATGGGGATGTATTGGGATGTACAGGAACGGAACTGGAATGTACTGCGATGTACTGGGATGTACTGGGAGCAAACTGGGATTTACTGGGATGTACTGGGAGGAAACTGGGATATACTGGGAGGCACTGGGAGGGAAGTGGGTGTCAACTGGGACATTCCAGTTTCCTCCCAGTACATCCCAGTTCCCTACCAGTGCAACCCAGTACATCCCAGATCCCTCCCAGTACATCCCAGTTCCCTCCCAGTCCGTCCCAATCCCCACCCAGTACATCCCAGTGTCCTGCCAGTATGTCCCAGTACATCCCAGTTCCCTCCCAGTACATACCAGTTCCCTCCCAGTACATCCTGGTACATCCCAGTTCCCACCCAGTACATCCTACTACATACCAGTTCCCTCCCAGTTCACTCCCAGTACATCCCAGCACTTCACAGTTCCCTCCCAGTACATCCCAGTACGTCCCAGTTCCCCTCAGTACATAACACTTCCCTCCCAGTACATAACAGTACATCCCAGTGTCCTCACAGTACGTCCCAGTTCCCTCACAGTACTGGGAGGGAACTGGGATGTACTGGGAGGGAACTGGGATGTACTGGGATGTAATGGGACGGAACTGGGATGTATTGGGAGGCACTGGGAAAGAAGTGGTAGTGAACCGGGAGGGAATTGGGATGTACGGGGATGAACTGGTAGGAAACTGGGATGTACTGGCATGGAACGGGGATGTATTGGGATGTACAGGAACGGAACTGGAATGTACTGCGATGTACTGGGATGTACTGGGAGCGAACTGGGATTTACTGGGATGTACTGGGAGGAAACTGGGATATACTGGGAGGAAACTGGGATATACTGGGAGGCATTGGGAGGGAAGTGGGTGTCAACTGGGACATTCCAGTTTCCTCCCAGTACATCCCAGTTCCCTACCAGTGCAGCCCAGTACATCCCAGTTCCCTCCCAGTCCGTCCCAATCCCCTCCCAGTACATCCCAGTTCCCTGCCAGTATGTCCCAGTACATCCCAGTTCCCTCCCAGTACATACCAGTTCCCTCCCAGTACATCCCAGTACATCCTGGTACATCCCAGTTCCCACCCAGTACATCCTACTACATACCAGTTCCCTCCCAGTTCACTCCCAGTACATCCCAGTACTTCACAGTTCCCTCCCAGTACATCCCAGTACGTCCCAGTTCCCCTCAGTACATAACACTTCCCTCCCAGTACATAACAGTACATCCCAGTGTCCTCACAGTACGTCCCAGTTCCCTCACAGTACATCCCAGTTCCCTCCCTGTTCCTTCCCAGTACATAACAGTTACCTCCCAGTACATCCCAGTAGATCCTGGTACATCCCAAATCCCTGCCAGTTCCACCCGGTACAACCCAGTACAAGCCTGTACATCCTAGTTCCTCCACAGTACATCCCAGGGCATCCCCGCACATTGTAGTGCCTCCCAGTACATCCCAGTTCCCTCCCAGTACTGGGAGGGACCTGGGATGTACTGGGAGGGAACTGGGACGTACTGGGAGGGAACTGGGATGTACTGGGAGGGAACTGGGATGTACTGGGAGGGAACTGGGATGTACTGGGATGTAATGGGACGGAACTGGGATGTATTGGGAGGCACTGGGAAAGAAGTGGTAGTGAACCGGGAGGGAATTGGGATGTACTGGGATGAACTGGTAGGAAACTGGGATGTACTGGCATGGAACGGGGATGTATTGGGATGTACAGGAACAGAACTGGAATGTACAGCGATGTATTGGCATGTACTGGCAGCGAGCTGGGATTTACTGGGATGTACTGGGAGGAAACTGGGATATACTGGGAGGAAACTGGGATATACTGGGAGGCATTGGGAGGGAAGTGGGTGTCAACTGGGACATTCCAGTTTCCTCCCAGTACATCCCAGTTCCCTACCAGTGCAGCCCAGTACATCCCAGTTCCCTCCCAGTCCGTCCCAATCCCCTCCCAGTTCCCTACCAGTATGTCCCAGTACATCCCAGTTCCCTCCCAGTACATCCCAGTTCCCTCCCGGTACATCCTGGTACATCCCAGTACATCCTACTACATACCAGTTCCCTCCCAGTTCACTCCCAGTACATCCCAGTACTTCACAGTTCCCTCCCAGTACATCCCAGTACGTCCCAGTTCCCCTCAGTACATAACACTTCCCTCCCAGTACATACCAGTACATCCCAGTGTCCTCACAGTACGTCCCAGTTCCCTCCCAGTACATCCAAGTTCCCTCCCAGTACATCCCAGTTCCCTCCCTGTTCCTTCCCAGTACATAACAGTTACCTCCCAGTACATCCCAGTAGATCCTGGTACATCCCAAATCCCTGCCAGTTCCACCCGGTACAACCCAGTACAAGCCTGTACATCCTAGTTCCTCCACAGTACATCCCAGGGCATCCCCGCACATTGTAGTGCCTCCCAGTACATCCCAGTTCCCTCCCAGTACTGGGAGGGACCTGGGATGTACTGGGAGGGACCTGGGATGTACTGGGAGGGAACTGGGATGTGCTGGGATGTAATGGGACGGAACTGGGATGTAATGGGACGGAACTGGGAAAGAAGTGGTAGTGAACCGGGAGGGAATTGGGATGTACGGGGATGAACTGGTAGGGAACTGGGATGTACTGGCATGGAACGGGGATGTATTGGGATGTACAGGAACGGAACTGGAATGTACTGCGATGTACTGGGATGTACTGGGAGCAAACTGGGATTTACTGGGATGTACTGGGAGGAAACTGGGATATACTGGGAGGCACTGGGAGGGAAGTGGGTGTCAACTGGGACATTCCAGTTTCCTCCCAGTACATCCCAGTTCCCTCCCAGTGCAGCCCAGTACATCCCAGATCCCTCCCAGTACATCCCAGTTCCCTCCCCGTCCGTCCCAGTACATCCCAGTACATCCCAGTTCCCTCACAGTTCACACACAGTTCACTCCCAGTTCCATTCCAGTACATCCCAGTACATGCCACTTTCCTCCAAGTAAACCCCAGCTCCCTCCCACTATATCCAAGTTCCCTCCCACTTCCCTCTAAGTACATCCCAGTACTTCACAGTTCACTCCCAGTACATCCCAGTTCCCCCTCGGTACATAACAGTTCCCTCACAGTACACCCCAGTACATCCCAGTTCCCTCCCAGTATGTCCCACTACATCCCAGTTCCCTCCCAGTCCATCCCAGTTCCCTCCCAGTAAATCCCAATTCCCAACACTTTCCACCCAGTACATACCAGTTCCCTCCCAGTACATACCAGTTCCCTCCCAGTACATCCCAGTACTTCACAGTTCCCTCCCAGTTCCCTCCCAGTTCACTCCCAGTACATCCCAGTACTTCACAGTTCCCTCCCAGCACGTCCCAGTACGTCCCAGTTCCCCTCAGTACATAACACTTCCCTCCCAGTACATACCAGTACATCCCAGTGTCCTCACAGTACATCCCAGTTCCCTCCCAGTACATCCCAGTTCTCTCCCAGTTCACTCCCAGTACACAACAGTTACCTCCCAGTACATCACAGTACATCCTAGTAGATCCTAGGACATTTCAAATCCCTGCCAGTTCCACCCGGTACAACCCAGTACAAGCCTGTACATCCTAGTTCCTCCACGGTACATCCCAGGGCATCCCCGCACATTGTAGTGCCTCCCAGTACATCCCAGTTCCCTCCCAGTACTGGGAGGGAACTGGGATGTACTGGGAGGGACCTGGGATGTACTGGGAGGGAACTGGGATGTACTGGGATGTAATGGGACGGAACTGGGATGTATTGGGAGGCACTGGGAAAGAAGTGGTAGTGAACCGGGAGGGAATTGGGATGTACGGGGATGAACTGGTAGGAAACTGGGATGTACTGGCATGGAACGGGGATCTAGTGGGATGTACAGGAACAGAACTGGAATGTACAGCGATGCATTGGCATGTACTGGCAGCGAGCTGGGATTTACTGGGATGTACTGGGAGGAAACTGGGATATACTGGGAGGAAACTGGGATATACTGGGAGGCATTGGGAGGGAAGTGGGTGTCAACTGGGACATTCCAGTTTCCTCCCAGTACATCCCAGTTCCCTACCAGTGCAGCCCAGTACATCCCAGTTCCCTCCCAGTCCGTCCCAATCCCCTCCCAGTACATCCCAGTTCCCTGCCAGTATGTCCCAGTACATCCCAGTTCCCTCCCAGTACATACCAGTTCCCTCCCAGTACATCCCAGTTCCCTCCCAGTTCCCTCCCACTACATCCCAGTACATCCCAGTTCCCTCCCAGTACATCCCAGTTCCCTCCCAGTACATCCCAGTACATCCTGGTACATCCCAGTTCCCACCCAGTACATCCTACTACATACCAGTTCCCTCCCAGTTCACTCCCAGTACATCCCAGTACTTCACAGTTCCCTCCCAGTACATCCCAGTACGTCCCAGTTCCCCTCAGTACATAACACTTCCCTCCCAGTACATACCAGTACATCCCAGTGTCCTCACACTACGTCCCAGTTCCCTCCCAGTACATCCCAGTTCCCTACCAGTACATCCCAGTTACCTCCCTGTTCCTTCCCAGTACATAACAGTTACCTCCCAGTACATCCCAGTAGATCCTGGTACATCCCAAATCCCTGCCAGTTCCACCCGGTACAACCCAGTACAAGCCTGTACATCCTAGTTCCTCCACAGTACATCCCAGGGCATCCCCGCACATTGTAGTGCCTCCCAGTACATCCCAGCTCCCTCCCAGTACTGGGAGGGAACTGGGACGTACTGGGAGGGAACTGGGATGTACTGGGATGTAATGGGACGGAACTGGGATGTATTGGGAGGCACTGGGAAAGAAGTGGTAGTGAACCGGGAGGGAATTGGGATGTACGGGGATGAACTGGTAGGAAACTGGGATGTACTGGCATGGAACGGGGATGTATTGGGATGTACAGGAACGGAACTGGAATGTACTGCGATGTACTGGGATGTACTGGGAGCGAACTGGGATTTACTGGGATGTACTGGGAGGAAACTGGGATATACTGGGAGGAAACTGGGATATACTGGGAGGCATTGGGAGGAAAGTGGGTGTCAACTGGGACATTCCAGTTTCCTCCCAGTACATCCCAGTTCCCTCCCAGTACATCCCAGTTCCCTCCCAGTTCCCTCCCACTACATCCCAGTACATCCCAGTTCCCTCCCAGTACATACCAGTTCCCTCCCAGTACATCCCAGTTCCCTCCCGGTACATCCCAGTTCCCACCCGGTACATCCTACTACATACCAGTTCCCTCCCACTTCACTCCCAGTACACCCCAGTACTTCACAGTTCCCTCCCAGTACATCCCAGTAGGTCCTGGTACATCCCAGTTCCCACCCAGTACATCCTACTACATACCAGTTCCCTCCCAGTTCACTCCCAGTACATCCCAGTACTTCACAGTTCCCTCCCAGTACATCCCAGTACGTCCCAGTTCCCCTCAGTACATAACACTTCCCTCCCAGTACATACCAGTACATCCCAGTGTCCTCACAGTACGTCCCAGTTCCCTACCAGTACATCCCAGTTACCTCCCTGTTCCTTCCCAGTACATAACAGTTACCTCCCAGTACATCCCAGTAGATCCTGGTACATCCCAAATCCCTGCCAGTTCCACCCGGTACAACCCAGTACAAGCCTGTACATCCTAGTTCCTCCACAGTACATCCCAGGGCATCCCCGCACATTGTAGTGCCTCCCAGTACATCCCAGTTCCCTCCCAGTACTGGGAGGGACCTGGGATGTACTGGGAGGGAACTGGGATGTACTGGGAGGGACCTGGGATGTACTGGGATGTAATGGGACGGAACTGGGATGTAATGGGACGGAACTGGGAAAGAAGTGGTAGTGAACCGGGAGGGAATTGGGATGTACGGGGATGAACTAGTAGGGAACTGGGATGTACTGGCATGGAACGGGGATGTATTGGGATGTACAGGAACAGAACTGGAATGTACAGCGATGTATTGGCATGTACTGGCAGCGAGCTGGGATTTACTGGGATGTACTGGGAGGAAACTGGGATATACTGGGAGGAAACTGGGATATACTGGGAGGCATTGGGAGGGAAGTGGGTGTCAACTGGGACATTCCAGTTTCCTCCCAGTACATCCCAGTTCCCTACCAGTGCAGCCCAGTACATCCCAGTTCCCTCCCAGTCCGTCCCAATCCCCTCCCAGTACATCCCAGTTCCCTGCCAGTATGTCCCAGTACATCCCAGTTCCCTCCCAGTACATACCAGTTCCATCCCAGTACATCCCAGTTCCCTCCCAGTTCCCTCCCACTACATCCCAGTACATCCCAGTTCCCTCCCAGTACATACCAGTTCCCTCCCAGTACATCCCAGTACATCCTGGTACATCCCAGTTCCCACCCACTACATCCTACTACATACCAGTTCCCTCCCAGTTCCCTCCCAGTACATCCCAGTACGTCCCAGTTCCCCTCAGTACATAACACTTCCCTCCCAGTACATACCAGTACATCCCAGTGTCCTCACGGTACGTCCCAGTTCCCTCCCAGTACATCCCAGTTCCCTCCCAGTTCACTCCCAGTACATAACACTTCCCTCCCAGTACATCCCAGTAGATCCTGGTACATCCCAAATCCCTGCCAGTTCCACCCGGTACAACCCAGTACAAGCCTGTACATCCTAGTTCCTCCACGGTACATCCCAGGGCATCCCCGCACATTGTAGTGCCTCCCAGTACATCCCAGTTCCCTCCCAGTACTGGGAGGGACCTGGGATGTACTGGGATGTAATGGGACGGAACTGGGATGTATTTGGAGGCAATGGGAAAGAAGTGGTAGCGAACCGGGAGGGAATTGGGATGTACGGGGATGAACTGGTAGGGAACTGGGATGTACTGGCATGGAACGGGGATGTATTGGGATGTACAGGAACGGAACTGGAATGTACTGCGATGTACTGGGAGCAAACTGGGATTTACTGGGATGTACTGGGAGGAAACTGGGATATACTGGGAGGCATTGGGAGGGAAGTGGGTGTCAACTGGGACATTCCAGTTTCCTCCCAGTACATCCCAGTTCCCTACCAGTGCATACCAGTCCGTCCCAGTTCCCTCCCAGTCCGTCCCAATACATCCCAGTTCCCTCCAAGTACATCCTACTACATACCAGTTCCCTCCCAGTTCACTCCCAGTACGTCCCAGTTCCCTCCCAGTACGTCCCAGTTCCCTCCCAGTACGTCCCAGTACATCCCAGTTCCGTCCCTGTTTCCGACCAGTGCGTCCTAGTTCCCTCTTATTCCATTCCAGTTCCCTCCAGTACATCTCAGTTCTCTCCCATTTCCCTCCAAGTACATCCCAGTTCCCTCCCAGTTCACTCCCAGTACACAACAGTTACCTCCCAGTACATCCCAGTACATCCCAGTAGATCCTAGGACATTTCAAATCCCTGCTAGTTCCACCCGGTACAACCCAGTACAAGCCTGTACATCCTAGTTCCTCCACAGTACATCCCAGGGCATCCCCGCACATTGTAGTGCCTCCCAGTACATCCCAGTTCCCTCCCAGTACTGGGAGGGATCTGGGATGTACTGGGAGGGAACTGGGATGTACTGGGATGTAATGGGACGGAACTGGGATGTATTGGGAGGCACTGGGAAAGAAGTGGTAGTGAACCGGGAGGGAATTGGGATGTACGGGGATGAACTAGTAGGGAACTGGGATGTACTGGCATGGAACGGGGATGTATTGGGATGTACAGGAAAGGAACTGGAATGTACGGCGATGTATTGGGATGTACTGGGAGCGAACTGGGATTTACTGGGATGTACTGGGAGGAAACTGGGATTTACTGGGAGGAAACTGGGATATACTGGGAGGAAACTGGGATATACTGGGAGGAAACTGGGAGGGAAGTGGGTGTCAACTGGGACATTCCAGTGTCCTCCCAGTACATCCCAGTTCCCTACCAGTGCAGCCCAGTACATCCCAGATCCCTCCCAGTCCCTCCCAGTACATCCCAGTACCCTCACAGTACATCCCAGTTCCCTCCCAGTTCACACACAGTTCACTCCCAGTTCCATTCCAGTACGTCCCACTACATCCCAGTTGCCTCCCAGTTTCCTCTAAGTACATCCCAGTACTTCAAAGTTCCCTCCCAGTACATCCCAGTTCCCTCTAAGTACATCCCAGTACTTCACAGTTCACTGCCACTACATCCCAGTACGTCCCAGTTCCCCTCAGTACATAACACTTCCCTCCCAATACATCCAAGTTCCCTCCCAGTACATCCCAATCCCCTCCCAGTACATCCCAGTTCCCTGCCAGTATGTCCCCAGTACATCCCAGTTCCCTCCCAGTACATCCCAGTTCCCTCCCAGTACATACCAGTTCCCTCCCAGTACATCCCAGTTCCCTCCCAGTACATCCCAGTTCCCACCCAGTACATCCTACTACATACCAGTTCCCTCCCAGTTCACTCCCAGTACATCCCAGTACTTCACAGTTCCCTCCCAGTACATCCCAGTACGTCCCAGTTCCCCTCAGTACATAACACTTCCCTCCCAGTACATAACAGTACATCCCAGTGTCCTCACAGTACGTCCCAGTTCCCTCACAGTACATCCCAGTTCCCTACCAGTACGTCCCAGTTCCCTCCCAGTTCACTCCCAGTACATAACAGTTACCTCCCAGTACATCCCAGTACATCCCAGTAGATCCTGGTACATCCCAAATCCCTGCTAGTTCCACCCGGTACAACCCAGTACAAGCCTGTACATCCTAGTTCCTCCACAGTACATCCCAGGGCATCCCCGCACATTGTAGTGCCTCCCAGTACATCCCAGTTCCCTCCCAGTACTGGGAGGGACCTGGGATGTACTGGGAGGGACCTGGGACGTACTGGGAGGGAACTGGGATGTACTGGGATGTAATGGGACGGAACTGGGATGTAATGGGACGGAACTGGGATGTAATGGGACGGAACTGGGATGTAATGGGACGGAACTGGGATAGAAGTGGTAGTGAACCGGGAGGGAATTGGGATGTACGGGGATGAACTGGTAGGGAACTGGGATGTACTGGCATGGAACGGGGATGTATTGGGATGTACAGGAACAGAACTGGAATGTACAGCGATGTATTGGCATGTACTGGCAGCGAGCTGGGATTTACTGGGATGTACTGGGAGGAAACTGGGATATACTGGGAGGAAACTGGGATATACTGGGAGGCATTGGGAGGGAAGTGGGTGTCAACTGGGACATTCCAGTTTCCTCCCAGTACATCCCAGTTCCCTACCAGTGCAGCCCAGTACATCCCAGTTCCCTCCCAGTCCGTCCCAATCCCCTCCCAGTACATCCCAGTTCCCTGCCAGTATGTCCCAGTACATCCCAGTTCCCTCCCAGTACATACCAGTTCCCTCCCAGTACATCCCAGTTCCCACCCAGTACATCCTACTACATACCAGTTCCCTCCCAGTTCACTCCCAGTACATCCCAGTACTTCACAGTTCCCTCCCAGTACATCCCAGTTCCCCTCAGTACATAACACTTCCCTCCCAGTACATAACAGTACATCCCAGTGTCCTCACAGTACGTCCCAGTTCCCTCACAGTACATCCCAGTTTCCTCCCAGTACATCCCAGTTCCCTCCCTGTTCACTCCCAGTACATAACAGTTACCTCCCAGTACATCCCAGTACATCCCAGTAGATCCTGGTACATCCCAAATCCCTGCCAGTTCCACCCGGTACAACCCAGTACAAGCCTGTACATCCTAGTTCCTCCACAGTACATCCCAGGGCATCCCCGCACATTGTAGTGCCTCCCAGTACATCCCAGATCCCTCCCAGTACATCCCAGATCCCTCCCAGTACATCCCAGTACGTCCCAGTACATCCCAGTTCCCTCACAGTACATCCCAGTTCCCTCACAGTTCACACACAGTTCACTCCCAGTTCCATTCCAGTACATCCCAGTACATGCCACTTTCCTCCAAGTAAATCCCAGTTCCCTCCCACTACATTCAAGTTCCCTCCCACTTCCCTCTAAGTACATCCCAGTACTTCACAGTACACCCCAGTACATCCCAGTTCCCTCCCAGTATGTCCCACTACATCCCAGTTCCCTCCCAGTCCATCCCAGTTCCCTCCCAGTAAATCCCAATTCCCAACACTTTCCACCCAGTACATCCCAGTTCCCTCCCAGTACATCCCAGTTCCCTCTAAGTACATCCCAGTACTTCACAGTTCCCTCCCAGTTCACTCCCAGTACACAACAGTTACCTCCCAGTACATCCCAGTACATCCTAGTAGATACTAGGACATTTCAAATCCCTGCCAGTTCCACCCGGTACAACCCAGTACAAGCCTGTACATCCTAGTTCCTCCACAGTACATCCCTGTGCATCCCCGCACATTGTAGTGCCTTCCAGTACATCCCAGGTCCCTCCCAGTTCACTCCCAGTACACAACAGTTACCTCCCAGTACATCCCAGTACATCCCAGTAGATCCTGGTACATCCCAAATCCCTGCCAGCTCCACCCGGTACAACCCAGTACAAGCCTGTACATCCTAGTTCCTCCACGGTACATCCCAGGACATCCCCGCACATTGTAGTGCCTCCCAGTACATCCCAGCTCCCTCGCAGTACTGGGAGGGAACTGGGATGTACTGGGAGGGAACTGGGATGTACTGGGATGTAATGGGACGGAACTGGGATGTACGGCGATGTATTGGCATGTACTGGCAGCGAGCTGGATTCACTGGGATGTACTGGGAGGAAACTGGGATTTACTGGGAGGAAACTGGGATATACTGGGAGGAAACTGGGAGGGAAGTGGGTGTCAACTGGGACATTCCAGTTTCCTCCCAGTACATCCCAGTTCCCTACCAGTGCAGCCCAGTACATCCCTGATCCCTCCCAGTCCCTCCCAGTACATCCCAGTTCCCTCACAGTACATCCCACTTCCCTCCCAGTTCACACACAGTTCACTCCCAGTTCCATTCCAGTACATCCCAGTACATGCCAGTTGCCTCCCAGTTCCCTCTAAGTACATCCCAGTACTTCACAGTTCACTCCCACTACATCCCAGTACGTCCCAGTTCCCCCTTGGTACATAACACTTCCCTCCCAATACATCCAAGTTCCCTCCCAGTACATCCCAATCCCCTCCCAGTACATCCCAGTTCCCTACCAGTGCAGCCCAGTACATCCCAGTTCCCTCCCACTACATCCCAGTTCCCTCCCAGTACATACCAGTTCCCTCCCAGTACATCCCAGTTCCCTCCCACTACATCCCAGTTCCCTCCCAGTACATCCTGGTACATCCCAGTTCCCACCCAGTACATCCTACTACATACCAGTTCCCTCCCAGCACATCCCCGTACTTCACAGTTCCATCCCAGTACATCCCAGTACGCACCAGTTCCCCTCTGTACATAACACTTCCCTCCCAGTACATAACAGTACATCCCAGTGTCCTCACAGTACGTCCCAGTTCCCTCCCAGTACATCCCAGTTCCCTACCAGTACGTCCCAGTTCCCTCCCAGTTCACTCCCAGTACATAACAGTTACCTCCCAGTACATCCCAGTACATCCCAGTAGATCCTGGTACATCCCAAATCCCTGCTAGTTCCACCCGGTACAACCCAGTACAAGCCTGTACATCCTAGTTCCTCCACAGTACATCCCAGGGCATCCCCGCACATTGTAGTGCCTCCCAGTACATCCCAGCTCCCTCCCAGTACTGGGAGGGACCTGGGATGTACTGGGATGTAATGGGACGGAACTGGGATGTAATGGGACGGAACTGGGAAAGAAGTGGTAGTGAACCGGGAGGGAATTGGGATGTACGGGGATGAACTGGTAGGAAACTGGGATGTACTGGCATGGAACGGGGATGTATTGGGATGTACAGGAACGGAACTGGAATGTACTGCGATGTACTGGGAGCAAACTGGGATTTACTGGGATGTACTGGGAGGAAACTGGGATATACTGGGAGGAAACTGGGAGGAAAGTGGGTGTCAACTGGGACATTCCAGTTTCCTCCCAGTACATCCCAGTTCCCTACCAGTGCATCCCAGTCCGTCCCAGTTCCCTCCCAGTCCGTCCCAATACATCCCAGTTCCCTCCCAGTACATCCTACTACATACCAGTTCCCTCCCAGTTCACTCCCAGTACACAACAGTTCCCTCCCAGTACGTCCCAGTTCCCTCCCAGTACGTCCCAGTTCCCTCCCAGTACGTCCCAGTTCCCTCCCAGTTCCGTCCCTGTTTCCGACCAGTGCGTCCTAGTTCCCTCTTATTCCATTCCAGTTCCCTCCAGTACATCTCAGTTCTCTCCCATTTCCCTCCAAGTACATCCCAGTTCCCTCCCAGTTCACTCCCAGTACACAACAGTTACCTCCCAGTACATCCCAGTACATCCCAGTAGATCCTAGGACATTTCAAATCCCTGCTAGTTCCACCCGGTACAACCCAGTACAAGCCTGTACATCCTAGTTCCTCCACAGTACATCCCAGGGCATCCCCGCACATTGTAGTGCCTACCAGTACATCCCAGTTCCCTCCCAGTACTGGGAGGGATCTGGGATGTACTGGGAGGGAACTGGGATGTACTGGGATGTAATGGGACGGATCTGGGATGTATTGGGAGGCACTGGGAAAGAAGTGGTAGTGAACCGGGAGGGAATTGGGATGTACGGGGATGAACTGGTAGGGAACTGGGATGTACTGGCATGGAACGGGGATGTATTGGGATGTACAGGAACAGAACTGGAATGTACAGCGATGTATTGGCATGTACTGGCAGCGAGCTGGGATTTACTGGGATGTACTGGGAGGAAACTGGGATATACTGGGAGGAAACTGGGATATACTGGGAGGCATTGGGAGGGAAGTGGGTGTCAACTGGGACATTCCAGTTTCCTCCCAGTACATCCCAGTTCCCTACCAGTGCAGCCCAGTACATCCCAGTTCCCTCCCAGTCCGTCCCAATCCCCTCCCAGTACATCCCAGTTCCCTGCCAGTATGTCCCAGTACATCCCAGTTCCCTCCCAGTAAATCCCAGTTCCCTCCCAGTACATCCCAATTCCCAACACTTTCCACCCAGTCCATCCCAGTTCCCTCCCAGTACAACCCAGTTCCCTCTAAGTACATCCCAGTACTTCACAGTTCCCTCCCAGTTCCCTCCCAGTACACAACAGTTACCTCCCAGTACATCCCAGTACATCCCAGAAGATCCTGGTACATCCCAAATCCCTGCCAGTTCCACCCGGTACAACCCAGTACAAGCCTGTACATCCTAGTTCCTCCACAGTACATCCCTGTGCATCCCCGCACATTGTAGTGCCTTCCAGTACATCCCAGGTCCCTCCCAGTTCACTCCCAGTACACAACAGTTACCTCCCAGTACATCCCAGTAGATCCTGGTACATCCCAAATCCCTGCCAGTTCCACCCGGTACAACCCAGTACAAGCCTGTACATCCTAGTTCCTCCACGGTACATCCCAGGGCATCCCCGCACATTGTAGTGCCTCCCAGTACATCCCAGTTCCCTCCCAGTACTGGGAGGGACCTGGGATGTACTGGGAGGGAACTGGGATGTACTGGGATGTAATGGGACGGAACTGGGATGTAATGGGACGGAACTGGGAAAGAAGTGGTAGTGAACCGGGAGGGAATTGGGATGTACGGGGATGAACTGGTAGGGAACTGGGATGTACTGGCATGGAATGGGGATGTATTGGGATGTACAGGAACGGAACTGGAATGTACTGCGATGTACTGGGATGTACTGGGAGCAAACTGGGATTTACTGGGATGTACTGGGAGGAAACTGGGATATACTGGGAGGCACTGGGAGGGAAGTGGGTGTCAACTGGGACATTCCAGTTTCCTCCCAGTACATCCCAGTTCCCTACCAGTGCAGCCCAGTACATCCCAGATCCCTCCCAGTACATCCCAGTTCCCTCCCAGTCCGTCCCAATCCCCTCCCAGTACATCCCAGTTCCCTGCCAGTATGTCCCAGTACATCCCAGTTCCCTCCCAGTACATACCAGTTCCCTCCCAGTACATCCTGGTACATCCCAGTTCCCACCCAGTACATCCTACTACATACCAGTTCCCTCCCAGTTCACTCCCAGTACATCCCAGCACTTCACAGTTCCCTCCCAGTACATCCCAGTACGTCCCAGTTCCCCTCAGTACATAACACTTCCCTCCCAGTACATAACAGTACATCCCAGTGTCCTCACAGTACGTCCCAGTTCCCTCACAGTACTGGGAGGGAACTGGGATGTACTGGGAGGGAACTGGGATGTACTGGGATGTAATGGGACGGAACTGGGATGTATTGGGAGGCACTGGGAAAGAAGTGGTAGTGAACCGGGAGGGAATTGGGATGTACGGGGATGAACTGGTAGGAAACTGGGATGTACTGGCATGGAACGGGGATGTATTGGGATGTACAGGAACGGAACTGGAATGTACTGCGATGTACTGGGATGTACTGGGAGCGAACTGGGATTTACTGGGATGTACTGGGAGGAAACTGGGATATACTGGGAGGAAACTGGGATATACTGGGAGGCATTGGGAGGGAAGTGGGTGTCAACTGGGACATTCCAGTTTCCTCCCAGTACATCCCAGTTCCCTACCAGTGCAGCCCAGTACATCCCAGTTCCCTCCCAGTCCGTCCCAATCCCCTCCCAGTACATCCCAGTTCCCTGCCAGTATGTCCCAGTACATCCCAGTTCCCTCCCAGTACATACCAGTTCCCTCCCAGTACATCCCAGTACATCCTGGTACATCCCAGTTCCCACCCAGTACATCCTACTACATACCAGTTCCCTCCCAGTTCACTCCCAGTACATCCCAGTACTTCACAGTTCCCTCCCAGTACATCCCAGTACGTCCCAGTTCCCCTCAGTACATAACACTTCCCTCCCAGTACATACCAGTACATCCCAGTGTCCTCACAGTACGTCCCAGTTCCCTCCCAGTACATCCCAGTTCCCTACCAGTACGTCCCAGTTCCCTCCCAGTTCACTCCCAGAACATAACACTTACCTCCCAGTACATCCCAGTAGATCCTGGTACATCCCAAATCCCTGCCAGTTCCACCCGGTACAACCCAGTACAAGCCTGTACATCCTAGTTCCTCCACAGTACATCCCTGTGCATCCCCGCACATTGTAGTGCCTTCCAGTACATCCCAGGTCCCTCCCAGTTCACTCCCAGTACACAACAGTTACCTACCAGTACATCCCAGTAGATCCTGGTACATCCCAAATCCCTGCCAGTTCCACCCGGTACAACCCAGTACAAGCCTGTACATCCTAGTTCCTCCACGGTACATCCCAGGGCATCCCCGCACATTGTAGTGCCTCCCAGTACATCCCAGTTCCCTCCCAGTACTGGGAGGGACCTGGGATGTACTGGGAGGGAACTGGGATGTACTGGGATGTAATGGGACGGAACTGGGATGTAATGGGACGGAACTGGGAAAGAAGTGGTAGTGAACCGGGAGGGAATTGGGATGTACGGGGATGAACTGGTAGGGAACTGGGATGTACTGGCATGGAATGGGGATGTATTGGGATGTACAGGAACGGAACTGGAATGTACTGCGATGTACTGGGATGTACTGGGAGCAAACTGGGATTTACTGGGATGTACTGGGAGGAAACTGGGATATACTGGGAGGCACTGGGAGGGAAGTGGGTGTCAACTGGGACATTCCAGTTTCCTCCCAGTACATCCCAGTTCCCTACCAGTGCAGCCCAGTACATCCCAGATCCCTCCCAGTACATCCCAGTTCCCTCCCAGTCCGTCCCAATCCCCTCCCAGTACATCCCAGTTCCCTGCCAGTATGTCCCAGTACATCCCAGTTCCCTCCCAGTACATACCAGTTCCCTCCCAGTACATCCTGGTACATCCCAGTTCCCACCCAGTACATCCTACTACATACCAGTTCCCTCCCAGTTCACTCCCAGTACATCCCAGCACTTCACAGTTCCCTCCCAGTACATCCCAGTACGTCCCAGTTCCCCTCAGTACATAACACTTCCCTCCCAGTACATAACAGTACATCCCAGTGTCCTCACAGTACGTCCCAGTTCCCTCACAGTACTGGGAGGGAACTGGGATGTACTGGGAGGGAACTGGGATGTACTGGGATGTAATGGGACGGAACTGGGATGTATTGGGAGGCACTGGGAAAGAAGTGGTAGTGAACCGGGAGGGAATTGGGATGTACGGGGATGAACTGGTAGGAAACTGGGATGTACTGGCATGGAACGGGGATGTATTGGGATGTACAGGAACGGAACTGGAATGTACTGCGATGTACTGGGATGTACTGGGAGCGAACTGGGATTTACTGGGATGTACTGGGAGGAAACTGGGATATACTGGGAGGAAACTGGGATATACTGGGAGGCATTGGGAGGGAAGTGGGTGTCAACTGGGACATTCCAGTTTCCTCCCAGTACATCCCAGTTCCCTACCAGTGCAGCCCAGTACATCCCAGTTCCCTCCCAGTCCGTCCCAATCCCCTCCCAGTACATCCCAGTTCCCTGCCAGTATGTCCCAGTACATACCAGTTCCCTCCCAGTACATCCCAGTACATCCTGGTACATCCCAGTTCCCACCCAGTACATCCTACTACATACCAGTTCCCTCCCAGTTCACTCCCAGTACATCCCAGTACTTCACAGTTCCCTCCCAGTACATCCCAGTACGTCCCAGTTCCCCTCAGTACATAACACTTCCCTCCCAGTACATACCAGTACATCCCAGTGTCCTCACAGTACGTCCCAGTTCCCTCCCAGTACATCCCAGTTCCCTACCAGTACGTCCCAGTTCCCTCCCAGTTCACTCCCAGAACATAACACTTACCTCCCAGTACATCCCAGTAGATCCTGGTACATCCCAAATCCCTGCCAGTTCCACCCGGTACAACCCAGTACAAGCCTGTACATCATAGTTCCTCCACGGTACATCCCAGGACATCCCCGCACATTGTAGTGCCTCCCAGTACATCCCAGTTCCCTCCCAGTACATACCAGTTCCCTCCCGGTACATCCCAGTTCCCACCCAGTACATCCTACTACATACCAGTTCCCTCCCAGTTCACTCCCAGTACATCCCAGTACTTCACAGTTCCCTCCCAGTACATCCCAGTACGTCCCAGTTCCCCTCAGTACATAACACTTCCCTCCCAGTACATACCAGTACATCCCAGTGTCCTCACGGTACGTCCCAGTTCCCTCCCAGTACATCCCAGTTCCCTACCAGTACATAACAGTTACCTCCCAGTACATCCCAGTAGATCCTGGTACATCCCAAATCCCTGCCAGTTCCACCCGGTACAACCCAGTACAAGCCTGTACATCCTAGTTCCTCCACAGTACATCCCAGGGCATCCCCGCACATTGTAGTGCCTCCCAGTACATCCCAGTTCCCTCACAGTACTGGGAGGGACCTGGGATGTACTGGGAGGGACCTGGGATGTACTGGGAGGGAACTGGGATGTACTGGGATGTAATGGGACGGAACTGGGATGTATTGGGAGGCACTGGGAAAGAAGTGGTAGTGAACCGGGAGGGAATTGGGATGTACGGGGGTGAACTGGTAGGGAACTGGGATGTACTGGCATGGAACGGGGATGTATTGGGATGTACAGGAACAGAACTGGAATGTACTGCGATGTACTGGGATGTACTGGCAGCGAGCTGGGATTTACTGGGATGTACTGGGAGGAAACTGGGATATACTGGGAGGAAACTGGGATATACTGGGAGGCATTGGGAGGGAAGTGGGTGTCAACTGGGACATTCCAGTTTCCTCCCAGTACATCCCAGTTCCCTACCAGTGCAGCCCAGTACATCCCAGTTCCCTCCCAGTCCGTCCCAATCCCCTCCCAGTACATCCCAGTTCCCTGCCAGTATGTCCCAGTACATCCCAGTTCCCTCCCAGTACATACCAGTTCCCTCCCAGTACATCCCAGTTCCCACCCAGTACATCCTACTACATACCAGTTCCCTCCCAGTTCACTCCCAGTACATCCCAGTACTTCACAGTTCCCTCCCAGTACATCCCAGTTCCCCTCAGTACATAACACTTCCCTCCCAGTACATAACAGTACATCCCAGTGTCCTCACAGTACGTCCCAGTTCCCTCACAGTACATCCCAGTTTCCTCCCAGTACATCCCAGTTCCCTCCCAGTCCGTCCCAATCCCCTCCCAGTACATCCCAGTTCCCTGCCAGTATGTCCCAGTACATCCCAGTTCCCTCCCAGTACATACCAGTTCCCTCCCAGTACATACCAGTTCCCTCCCAGTACATCCCAGTACATCCCAGTTCCCACCCAGTACATCCTACTACATACCAGTTCCCTCCCAGTTCACTCCCAGTACATCCCAGTACTTCACAGTTCCCTCCCAGTACATCCCAGTACGTCCCAGTTCCCCTCAGTACATAACACTTCCCTCCCAGTACATAACAGTACATCCCAGTGTCCTCACAGTACGTCCCAGTTCCCTCACAGTACATCCCAGTTTCCTCCCAGTACATCCCAGTTCCCTCCCTGTTCCTTCCCAGTACATAACAGTTACCTCCCAGTACATCCCAGTACATCCCAGTAGATCCTGGTACATCCCAAATCCCTGCCAGTTCCACCCGGTACAACCCAGTACAAGCCTGTACATCCTAGTTCCTCCACAGTACATCCCAGGGCATCCCCGCACATTGTAGTGCCTCCCAGTACATCCCAGATCCCTCCCAGTACATCCCAGATCCGTCCCAGTTCACTCCCAGTACGTCCCAGTACACCCCAGTTCCCTCACAGTCCATCCCAGTTCCCTCACAGTTCACACACAGTTCACTCCCAGTTCCATTCCAGTACAGCCCAGTACATGCCACTTTCCTCCAAGTAAATCCCAGTACCCTCCCACTACATTCAAGTTCCCTCCCACTTCCCTCTAAGTACATCCCAGTACTTCACAGTTCACTCCCACTACATCCCAGTTCCCCCTCGGTACATAACAATTCCCTCCCAGTACACCCCAGTACATCCCAGTTCCCTCCCAGTATGTCCCACTACATCCCAGTTCCCTCCCAGTCCATCCCAGTTCCCTCCCAGTAAATCCCAATTCCCAACACTTTCCACCCAGTACATCCCAGTTCCCTCCCAGTACATACCAGTTCCCTCTAAGTACATCCCAGTACTTCACAGTTCCCTCCCAGTTCACTCCCAGTACACAACAGTTACCTCCCAGTACATCCCAGTACATCCTAGTAGATACTAGGACATTTCAAATCCCTGCCAGTTCCACCCGGTACAACCCAGTACAAGCCTGTACATCCTAGTTCCTCCACAGTACATCCCTGTGCATCCCCGCACATTGTAGTGCCTTCCAGTACATCCCAGGTCCCTCCCAGTTCACTCCCAGTACACAACAGTTACCTCCCAGTACATCCCAGTACATCCCAGTAGATCCTGGTACATCCCAAATCCCTGCCAGTTCCACCCGGTACAACCCAGTACAAGCCTGTACATCCTAGTTCCTCCACAGTACATCCCAGGGCATCCCCGCACATTGTAGTGCCTCCCAGTACATCCCAGTTCCCTCCCAGTACTGGGAGGGACCTGGGATGTACTGGGAGGGACCTGGGATGTACTGGGATGTAATGGGACGGAACTGGGATGTATTGGGAGGCACTGGGAAAGAAGTGGTAGTGAACCAGGAGGGAATTGGGATGTACGGGGATGAACTGGTAGGAAACTGGGATGTACTGGCATGGAACGGGGATGTATTGGGATGGACAGGAACGGAACTGGAATGTACGGCGATGTATTGGGATGTACTGGGAGCGAACTGGGATTTACTGGGATGTACTGGGAGGAAACTGGGATATACTGGGAGGAAACTGGGATATACTGGGAGGAAACTGGGATATACTGGGAGGAAACTGGGAGGGAAGTGGGTGTCAACTGGGACATTCCAGTTTCCTCCCAGTACATCCCAGTTCCCTACCAGTGCAGCCCAGTACATCCCAGATCCCTCCCAGTCCCTCCCAGTACATCCCAGTTCCCTCACAGTACATCCCAGTTCCCTCCCAGTTCACACACAGTTCACTCCCAGTTCCATTCCAGTACATCCCAGTACATGCCAGTTGCCTCCCAGTTTCCTCTAAGTACATCCCAGTACTTTAAAGTTCCCTCCCAGTACATCCCAGTTCCCTCACAGTACATCCCAGTACTTCACAGTTCACTCCCACTACATCCCAGTACGTCCCAGTTCCCCCTTGGTACATAACACTTCCCTCCCAATACATCCAAGTTCCCTCCCAGTACATCCCAATCCCCTCCCAGTACATCCCAGTTCCCTGCCAGTATGTCCCAGTACATCCCAGTTCCCTCCCAGTACATCCCAGTTCCCTCCCAGTACATCCCAGTTCCCTCCCAGTTCCCTCCCACTACATCCCAGTTCCCTCCCAGTACATACCAGTTCCCTCCCAGTACATCCCAGTACATCCTGGTACATCCCACTTCCCACCCAGTACATCCTACTACATACCAGTTCCCTCCCAGTTCACTCCCAGTACATCCCAGTACATCCTACTACATACCAGTTCCCTCCCAGTTCACTCCCAGTACATCCCAGTACTTCACAGTTCCCTCCCAGTACATCCCAGTACGTCCCAGTTCCCCTCAGTACATAACACTTCCCTCCCAGTACATACCAGTACATCCCAGTGTCCTCACGGTACGTCCCAGTTCCCTCCCAGTACATCCCAGTTCCCTACCAGTACATAACAGTTACCTCCCAGTACATCCCAGTAGATCCTGGTACATCCCAAATCCCTGCCAGTTCCACCCGGTACAACCCAGTACAAGCCTGTACATCCTAGTTCCTCCACGGTACATCCCAGGGCATCCCCGCACATTGTAGTGCCTCCCAGTACATCCCAGTTCCCTCCCAGTACTGGGAGGGACCTGGGATGTACTGGGAGGGACCTGGGATGTACTGGGAGGGAACTGGGATGTACTGGGATGTAATGGGACGGAACTGGGATGTATTGGGAGGCACTGGGAAAGAAGTGGTAGTGAACCGGGAGGGAATTGGGATGTACGGGGATGAACTGGTAGGGAACTGGGATGTACTGGCATGGAACGGGGATGTATTGGGATGTACAGGAACAGAACTGGAATGTACTGCGATGTACTGGGATGTACTGGCAGCGAGCTGGGATTTACTGGGATGTACTGGGAGGAAACTGGGATATACTGGGAGGAAACTGGGATATACTGGGAGGCATTGGGAGGGAAGTGGGTGTCAACTGGGACATTCCAGTTTCCTCCCAGTACATCCCAGTTCCCTACCAGTGCAGCCCAGTACATCCCAGTTCCCTCCCAGTCCGTCCCAATCCCCTCCCAGTACATCCCAGTTCCCTGCCAGTATGTCCCAGTACATCCCAGTTCCCTCCCAGTACATACCAGTTCCCTCCCAGTACATCCCAGTTCCCACCCAGTACATCCTACTACATACCAGTTCCCTCCCAGTTCACTCCCAGTACATCCCAGTACTTCACAGTTCCCTCCCAGTACATCCCAGTTCCCCTCAGTACATAACACTTCCCTCCCAGTACATAACAGTACATCCCAGTGTCCTCACAGTACGTCCCAGTTCCCTCACAGTACATCCCAGTTTCCTCCCAGTACATCCCAGTTCCCTCCCTGTTCACTCCCAGTACATAACAGTTACCTCCCAGTACATCCCAGTACATCCCAGTAGATCCTGGTACATCCCAAATCCCTGCCAGTTCCACCCGGTACAACCCAGTACAAGCCTGTACATCCTAGTTCCTCCACAGTACATCCCAGGGCATCCCCGCACATTGTAGTGCCTCCCAGTACATCCCAGATCCCTCCCAGTACATCCCAGATCCCTCCCAGTCTGTCCCAGTACGTCCCAGTACATCCCAGTTCCCTCACAGTACATCCCAGTTCCCTCACAGTTCACACACAGTTCACTCCCAGTTCCATTCCAGTACATCCCAGTACATGCCACTTTCCTCCAAGTAAATCCCAGTTCCCTCCCACTACATTCAATTTCCCTCCCACTTCCCTCTAAGTACATCCCAGTACTTCACAGTACACCCCAGTACATCCCAGTTCCCCCTCGGTACATAACAATTCCCTCCCAGTACACCCCAGTACATCCCAGTTCCCTCCCAGTATGTCCCACTACATCCCAGTTCCCTCCCAGTCCATCCCAGTTCCCTCCCAGTAAATCCCAATTCCCAACACTTTCCACCCAGTACATCCCAGTTCCCTCCCAGTACATCCCAGTTCCCTCTAAGTACATCCCAGTACTTCACAGTTCCCTCCCAGTTCACTCCCAGTACACAACAGTTACCTCCCAGTACATCCCAGTACATCCTAGTAGATACTAGGACATTTCAAATCCCTGCCAGTTCCACCCGGTACAACCCAGTACAAGCCTGTACATCCTAGTTCCTCCACAGTACATCCCTGTGCATCCCCGCACATTGTAGTGCCTTCCAGTACATCCCAGGTCCCTCCCAGTTCACTCCCAGTACACAACAGTTACCTCCCAGTACATCCCAGTACATCCCAGTAGATCCTGGTACATCCCAAATCCCTGCCAGCTCCACCCGGTACAACCCAGTACAAGCCTGTACATCCTAGTTCCTCCACGGTACATCCCAGGACATCCCCGCACATTGTAGTGCCTCCCAGTACATCCCAGCTCCCTCGCAGTACTGGGAGGGAACTGGGATGTACTGGGAGGGAACTGGGATGTACTGGGATGTAATGGGACGGAACTGGGATGTACGGCGATGTATTGGCATGTACTGGCAGCGAGCTGGATTCACTGGGATGTACTGGGAGGAAACTGGGATATACTGGGAGGAAACTGGGATATACTGGGAGGAAACTGGGAGGGAAGTGGGTGTCAACTGGGACATTCCAGTTTCCTCCCAGTACATCCCAGTTCCCTACCAGTGCAGCCCAGTACATCCCAGATCCCTCCCAGTCCCTCCCAGTACATCCCAGTTCCCTCACAGTTCACACACAGTTCACTCCCAGTTCCATTCCAGTACATCCCAGTACATGCCAGTTGCCTCCCAGTTCCCTCTAAGTACATCCCAGTACTTCACAGTTCACTCCCACTACATCCCAGTACGTCCCAGTTCCCCCTTGGTACATAACACTTCCCTCCCAATACATCCTAGTTCCCTCCCAGTACATCCCAATCCCCTCCCAGTACATCTCAGTTCCCTGCCAGTATGTCCCCAGTACATCCCAGTTCGCTCCCAGTACATACCAGTTCCCTCCCAGTACATCCCAGTTCCCTCCCAGTTCCCTCCCACTACATCCCAGTACAGCCCAGTTCCCTCCCAGTACATACCAGTTCCCTCCTAGTACATCCCAGTTCCCACCCAGTACATCCTACTACATACCAGTTCCCTCCCAGTTGACTCCCAGTACATCCCAGTACTTCACAGTTCCCTCCCAGTACATCCCAGTACGTCCCAGTTCCCCTCAGTACATAACACTTCCCTCCCAGTACATAACAGTGCATCCCAGTGTCCTCACAGTACGTCCCAGTTCCCTCCCAGTACATCCCAGTTCCCTCCCAGTTCCTTCCCAGTACATAACAGTTACCTCCCAGTACATCCCAGTACATCCTAGTAGATCCTGGTACATCCCAAATCCCTGCCAGTTCCACCTGGCACAACCCAGTACAAGCCTGTACATCCTAGTTCCTCCACGGTACATCCCAGGGCATCCCCGCACATTGTAGTGCCTCCCAGTACATCCCAGTTCCCTCCCAGTACTGGGAGGGACCTGGGATGTACTGGGAGGGAACTGGGATGTACTGGGATGTAATGGGACGGAACTGGGATGTATTGGGAGGCACTGGGAAAGAAGTGGTAGTGAACCGGGAGGGAATTCGGCTGTAAGGGGATGAACTGGTAGGAAACTGGGATGTACTGGAATGTACGGCGATGTATTGGCATGTACTGGGAGCGAGCTGGGATTTACTGGGATGTACTGGGAGGAAACTGGGATATACTGGGAGGAAAGGCGGATATACTGGGAGGAAACGGGGATATACTGGGAGGAAACTGGGAGGAAAGTGGGTGTCAACTGGGACATTCCAGTTTCCTCCCAGTACATCCCAGTTCCCTACCAGTGCAGCCCAGTACATCCCAGATCCCTCCCAGTCCCTCCCAGTCCCCTCACAATACATCCCATTTCCCTCCCAGTTCCATTCCAGTACATCCCAGTACATGCCTGTTGCCTCCCAGTTTCCTCTAAGTACATCCCAGTACTTCAAAGTTCCCTCCCAGTACATCCCAGTTCCCTCTAAGTACATCCCAGTACTTCACAGTTCACTCCCACTACATCCCAGTACGTCCCAGTTCCCCCTTGGTACATAACACTTCCCTCCCAATACATCCAAGTTCCCTCCCAGTACATCCCAATCCCCTCCCAGTACATCCCAGTTCCCTGCCAGTATGTCCCCAGTACATCCCAGTTCCCTCCCAGTACATCCCAGTTCCCTCCCAGTACATCCCAGTTCCCTCCCAGTACATCCCAGTTCCCTCCTAGTACATCCAGTACATCCTGGTGCATCCCAGTTCCCACCCAGTACATCCTACTACATACCAGTTCCCTACCAGTTCACTCCCAGTACATCCCAGTACTTCACAGTTCCCTCCCAGTACATCCCAGTACGTCCCAGTTCCCCTCAGTACATAACACTTCCCTCCCAGTACATAACAGTACATCCCAGTGTCCTCACAGTACGTCCCAGTTCCCTCACAGTACATCCCAGTTCCCTACCAGTACATCCCAGTTCCCTCCCTGTTCCTTCCCAGTACATAACAGTTACCTCCCAGTACATCCCAGTAGATCCTGTTACATCCCAAATCCCTGCCAGTTCCACCCGGTACAACCCAGTACAAGCCTGTACATCCTAGTTCCTCCACAGTACATCCCAGGGCATCCCCGCACATTGTAGTGCCTCCCAGTACATCCCAGTTCCCTCCCAGTACTGGGAGGGACCTGGGATGTACTGGGAGGGAACTGGGACGTACTGGGAGGGAACTGGGATGTACTGGGATGTAATGGGACGGAACAGGGATGTATTGGGAGGCACTGGGAAAGAAGTGGTAGTGAACCGGGAGGGAATTGGGATGTACGGGGATGAACTGGTAGGAAACTGGGATGTACTGGCATGGAACGGGGATGTATTGGGATGTACAGGAACGGAACTGGAATGTACTGCGATGTACTGGGATGTACTGGGAGCGAACTGGGATTTACTGGGATGTACTGGGAGGAAACTGGGATATACTGGGAGGAAACTGGGATATACTGGGAGGCATTGGGAGGGAAGTGGGTGTCAACTGGGACATTCCAGTTTCCTCCCAGTACATCCCAGTTCCCTACCAGTGCAGCCCAGTACATCCCAGTTCCCTCCCAGTCCGTCCCAATCCCCTCCCAGTACATCCCAGTTCCCTGCCAGTATGTCCCAGTACATCCCAGTTCCCTCCCAGTACATACCAGTTCCCTCTCAGTACATCTCAGTACATCCTGGTACATCCCAGTTCCCACCCAGTACATCCTACTACATACCAGTTCCCTCCCAGTTCACTCCCAGTACATCCCAGTACTTCACAGTTCCCTCCCACTACATCCCAGTACGTCCCAGTTCCCCTCAGTACATAACACTTCCCTCCCAGTACATACCAGTACATCCCAGTGTCCTCACAGTACGTCCCAGTTCCCTCCCAATACATCCCAGTTCCCTACCAGTACATAACAGTTACCTCCCAGTACATCCCAGTAGATCCTGGTACATCCCAAATCCCTGCCAGTTCCACCCGGTACAACCCAGTACAAGCCTGTACATCCTAGTTCCTCCACGGTACATCCCAGGGCATCCCCGCACATTGTAGTGCCTCCCAGTACATCCCAGGTCCCTCCCAGTACTGGGAGGGACCTGGGATGTACTGGGAGGGACCTGGGATGTACTGGGATGTAATGGGACGGAACTGGGATGTAATGGGACGGAACTGGGAAAGAAGTGGTAGTGAACCGGGAGGGAATTGGGATGTACGGGGATGAACTGGTAGGGAACTGGGATGTACTGGCATGGAACGGGGATGTATTGGGATGTACAGGAACGGAACTGGAATGTACTGCGATGTACTGGGATGTACTGGGAGCGAACTGGGATTTACTGGGATGTACTGGGAGGAAACTGGGATATACTGGGAGGAAACTGGGATATACTGGGAGGCATTGGGAGGGAAGTGGGTGTCAACTGGGACATTCCAGTTTCCTCCCAGTACATCCCAGTTCCCTACCAGTGCAGCCCAGTACATCCCAGTTCCCTCCCAGTCCGTCCCAATCCCCTCCCAGTACATCCCAGTTCCCTGCCAGTATGTCCCAGTACATCCCAGTTCCCTCCCAGTACATACCAGTTCCCTCTCAGTACATCTCAGTACATCCTGGTACATCCCAGTTCCCACCCAGTACATCCTACTACATACCAGTTCCCTACCAGTTCACTCCCAGTACATCCCAGTACTTCACAGTTCCCTCCCACTACATCCCAGTACGTCCCAGTTCCCCTCAGTACATAACACTTCCCTCCCAGTACATAACAGTACATCCCAGTGTCCTCACAGTACGTCCCAGTTCCCTCACAGTACATCCCAGTTCCCTACCAGTACATCCCAGTTCCCTCCCAGTTCACTCCCAGTACATAACAGTTACCTCCCAGTACATCCCAGTAGATCCTGTTACATCCCAAATCCCTGCCAGTTCCACCCGGTACAACCCAGTACAAGCCTGTACATCCTAGTTCCTCCACAGTACATCCCAGGGCATCCCCGCACATTGTAGTGCCTCCCAGTACATCCCAGATCCCTCCCAGTCTGTCCCAGTACGTCCCAGTACATCCCAGTTCCCTCACAGTTCACACACAGTCACTCCCAGTTCCATTCCAGTACATCCCAGTACATGCCACTTTCCTCCAAGTAAATCCCAGTTCCCTCCCACTACATTCAAGTTCCCTCCCACTTCCCTCTAAGTACATCCCAGTACTTCACAGTTCACTCCCAGTACATCCCAGTTCCCCCTCGGTACATAACAATTCCCTCCCAGTACACCCCAGTACATCCCAGTTCCCTCCCAGTATGTCCCACTACATCCCAGTTCCCTCCCAGTCCATCCCAGTTCCCTCCCAGTAAATCCCAATTCCCAACACTTTCCACCCAGTACATCCCAGTTCCCTCCCAGTACATCCCAGTTCCCTCCCAGTACATCCCAGTACTTCACAGTTCCCTCCCAGTTCACTCCCAGTACACAACAGTTACCTCCCAGTACATCCCAGTACATCCTAGTAGATACTAGGACATTTCAAATCCCTGCCAGTTCCACCTGGTACAACCCAGTACAAGCCTGTACATCCTAGTTCCTCCACAGTACATCCCTGTGCATCCCCGCACATTGTAGTGCCTTCCAGTACATCCCAGGTCCCTCCCAGTTCACTCCCAGTACACAACAGTTACCTCCCAGTACATCCCAGTAGATCCTGGTACATCCCAAATCCCTGCCAGCTCCACCCGGTACAACCCAGTACAAGCCTGTACATCCTAGTTCCTCCACACTACATCCCAGGACATCCCAGGACATTGTAGAGCCTCCCAGTACGTCCCAGTTCCCTCCCAGTACAACCCAGTAGATCCTGGTACGTCCCCGTTCCCCGCACTGTACGTCCCCGTTCCCCACACTGTACGTCCCCGTTCCCCGCACTGTACTGGGAGGACAACCGAGCCTGCGCAGTGACTGACATAGGGAACGAGCAAGTTTGTACCCATCACTAGACAAGACAATAATGACTATGTATGAGTATGTGAAATTTTCATCTATAAATTGTACGGGAAAGGTGCGTGAGGTACGCACGCCAGGAGGAGCGATCCCCCGTGCATCCGGCGCCGCGAATAAAGAATGCCTGCTCTTTAATACTAAATTGGTGTTGAGGAGTCGTTTCCGATTTTAACGCGTTTTTCGGTAACACAGGGAGTCAGATCAAGAGAGCCAGAGAACAACAAAACACCGACAGGCTACAGGACAGAGCAGGAGGAATAAAAAAAAAAAAAAAACGGAGCCAGAGCCAGGCAGAGAGAGGCGGAGAAAGAAAAAGGAGCCACAGGCTACAGGGCAGAGAGAGGGAGGACTGAAAAGACGGGGAGGCAGGGAGCCACTCAGAGCGAGATGGAGAAAGAAGGTGCGGGGGGGGCGCAAAAAAAAATAATTTTGCAGCAGGTAAGGAAAGAGAGAGGGCCGGGGGAGAGACAGGGAGGGCCCAGGACGTACAAGAGAGGCAACGGGGCCCCAGTGGCCCAGGACTCACCGCGACTCTCGCTCTCAGCGCTGCTGGCACAATTTAGCCGTTCAGATGCTTCTTTCCCCTCCTCTCCTCCCTGCCTCTTCTGCAGCTCCAGACTCTAGGCCGTCCTCCACCTGAAGAGAATACGTGGGTGTCTTACAGCTCTTACCAGATGAGGCTTCCTAGGCACGTAGCCTAGCTTGCTCGTGCACTACACGCCCGTACCCAACTCCGGGTTACGCGTACAGACCCTACGGTGCACGTTGGTGGCCTGGCCCGCTGCGGGCTATGAAGGGGGATCCTTCCTCCCCCACCTGCATGGACAGGCTCTCTCTTGCCTGCGGCAGGAAGGCAGCTGGCAGCCAGAGCACCTTCAGTTTCTTCTTCTTTACCTTTCGTTGGCGTCTCCAGCTTCAGCCGAGGCAGCTCCTGTCCGCAGCCGGGAAGGGCTTTGTCTATCCCTTTTCGGCCCTGCGCTGCGAGGACGGCGAGGACGGGCAGAGAGAAGCCACGCGAGCCTGAGACGGCCGCAGGCAACGGCATCCCCGGGGGAAGGACAGACAACCACGTCCTCAGCACGGTCTCTGGGAGAGGGAAAGAAGAAACAGCGACCGTCATTACCGTCGATCGACCCTGGCCAAAGCCTCTCCTTCCGCAGGGGCTTCTGGACACACCGCTCCCTCCCCACGCTACTGCTAAGGGCCCCTGCGCCAAGGGGGAATCCAGTGCGCTTGAGGGACGGCTTGCTGCCTTCACGACAGGGCCTGGGGGCGGCCTAAGGCTATGCAGCACGCTTATGGGGAGGTGCCGGAGCTGGGGGCAGGCGCACGGGGCAAGGGGGGCCAGGGGAGGCTGAGCGGGACCTCCGGTGGGCCGGGGACGCGGCCATCATCTGCGCCCTGGGCACGGGGAAAAGGTCATCGTCCTCCTCCTTTCCCTCTTCCCTTCTGTCAGCTCCCGGGGAACTCACCGCTTCTCGGGAAGCGGCCGCACCCGCAAGCCCCCAGTAATCAACACGAAGCCAACCCCAAAAATACACCTCGCGTACCGTACGCGCCACGGCCGCCCGGCACCCGAGCGCCGGAAGACCGCGCCTCCCGCCATGCCCGGCGAACCACGTGACAGGGCCGGCAGCCACTGCGCCAGGAATACAGCTCCCGGCATGCTCTGCGGCACAACCCGGCCGCCCGGCAGCCGCAAGGACTACAGCTCCCGGCATGCTCTGCGGCACAACCCGGCCGCCCGGCGGCCGGTTTGATGCGGAGCCACCCAGCATCCCTGTGAGCACAGCTGCAGGCGCAACAGCAGTTACGCAGCCACAACTAGGCACTAAACAAAGGCTTTCCAACACTGGAGGTCTAGAACAGGTAGACATTAGCACAGAAGCACAAGGGGCTCCGTCACCCTGCACAAATCTCCCCGTGCCTACACACGCACACGTTCAGAAGTTAGTTATCAGAAAACGCCCGACTCAGCCATTTGCCACAGTCACGAGACTCACGACATGATAACACGACATGACACGCGAGGTGGGCTCAGAGTTTTAAGGCAAGAAATACCTCCCACGCCCCCCACCCGAGATCTTTCAGGGTCCACACCTGCCATCGCCCCGCACCAAACCTACCCGGCCAAAGGCTTTCAGGTGGCCCGAAACACTGTACACAGAAAATAACCAGGGACAGACCTGCATTGTTCGGAAGCGAACGATGCCCGACCGGGGCTCCTCTGCGGGGCACGGAGCCCCCCGGCCCCGCCCGGAGACACACACCCGCCCCCCGCTGCCCGAACTCACCCACCAGCGCTCTCCGGCCCCCGGACACGGCCGCGCTGCTCTCTCAGGCGGCTGCCGCAGGCGAGGCTCGGGCACCGCCAGGCCTCCAGGCGTCCCGAGGGGCTGCCGGCCACCGCAGGGGATGGCTGCCGGCGGCCGGACCGCCGCGGCGCTCCCCGCCCAGCTCCGAGCAGGCTCCGCCGGCCGCGGGCTTCCCACGCCGGGCCGCAGAGGGGCCCCGGCACCGCACAGGGACGCCTCGCGACCCGGCCGCCACACGCACCGGCCCTTCGGCCTCCACACGCACCGCTCCCGCCCCCGCTCCGACGCGCCGCGCACGCGCCACCGGAAGCCCGAGCCCCGCGGGGCGGCCCTTAAAGGGCGGCCGGAAGGAACGGCCCCCACCGGCCCCGCCACCGCGCCCAGCCGGTGAGCGCCAGCGCCCCCTGCTGGCCGGGCCGCGCTCAGCTCGCGAGGGCGCCGAGGGCCGGGCGGGGCGGGACGCGCCGGCTCGGGGCCAGCGCCTTCTCGGGGCGAGCGGGAAACCCCTGCGGGCCCCGGTCACGGCCGGGCACAGCCGCGCGCCCTCCGAGAGCTGCTGAACGGGGCTGCCGCTCGTGACACATACCGAGCCGTCTGCGACGGGAGCGGGCAGAGGAGGAAGGGGCCGGCGGCCGCGGCGCCCTGGCCCCAGGCGGGGAGGGGGGGCTGGGGCCCGGGGGGCCGCCCCCCTACTCACAGGTCCCTCACAGGTCCCTCACAGGTCCCTCACAGGTCCCTCACAGGTCCCTCACAGGTCCCTCACAGTTCATCCCATGGACGGAACCGGGACCTACTGTGAGGCACTGGGAAAGAAGTGGGAGGAAGCCGGGACAGACCAATATAGCCCAGTATGGACTAGACCAATATAGCCCAGTATGGACTAGACCAATATAGCCCAGTATGGACTAGACCAATATAGCCCAGTATGGACTAGACCAATATAGCCCAGTATGAACTAGACCAATATAGCCCAGTATGGACTAGACCAATATAGCCCAGTATGGACTGGAGGGAACTGCGAGGGAACCGCGAGAGAACCCCACAGAACAAACCATGGGGCACGAGAAGGCAGAGAATTAAGAATTAGGGACAGGGAGCCAGAAAAAAAAAAAGAAAAAAACCAAAGGGAGACAGAGAGCAAAAGGAATCGCAATGCGTACGGAGAGAAGAGAGAAACAATTCTAGCATAGGGTCACGGGGGAGCCAGGGACAGCAAGATGGAGAAAGGACAGAAGCTACAGGCTACAGGGCAGAGAGGGAAGAATTAATGAATAGACACAGAGAGATGGGCAGAAAGACATGGAGAAAGGCTAAAGATCACACGGCCTACAGGGAAGAGAGAAGAGAGGGAGGAATTTTAAAAACAGGGGCAAGAAGCCAGAGAGAGGGAGAGAGAAGCAACAATAAAATGGGGACAAGCCACAGGGCAGCGAGGAGGGAATCAATGAATAAGAACACGAGACCAAAGAGAACACAATGTAGAATGGAAAAAAGGAACAGCGGCCTACAGGGAAGGAGGAATTAAAGATCAGGGACTGGGAGGCAGACAGAGACACATGAAGAAACAAGTGAAAAAAAAGAAAAAAACAAACCAACAGCAATGGGCTACAAAGACAGAGAGGGAGGAAATGAGGAAATAAAACGTCGCAGCAAGGAGCTGGACAGAGAGAGATGAGGACAAACAAATAGCACGGGTCCACGTGACAGAGAACGTGGAATTAGAACACAGAGAGAGGGAGCCGGACAGAGAGAGAGGCCGAGAGAAACATCTAGACAGGCTACAGCGGGCAGAGGCAGGAATTAAAACCTAGGGACAGGGAGCTGGACAGAGAGAGATGGAGGTCACAGGGAACAGCGGTGGCTGCAGGAAGAACAGGAATTCATGAATAGGGAAAGGGAGCTCGACAGAGAAGAACTCAGAAAGGCAAGAACAGTAGCAGGGTACAGAGCAGAGAAGACGAATTAAAAAGCACGGGGGGAGCGTTGAGGCAGACAGAGAGAGATTAAGAAAAAAGTCACGGGCTACGTGGCAAAGCAGGAGGAATTCAGAAACGAGGATGGGAACCAAGGGAGAGTGTGCTGGTGAAGGATAATGGGCATTAAAAGTGAGGGACGGGGAGCTGGGAAAAGCGAGGCAGAGAAAAACAGAATCACAGAGAGAATCACACAAAGCCAAAAAAGAAGAAACTGAACAACAGGAACAGGTGTAACCAAAGCGATGAAATCAACCAACCAGAGACGGTGTTCCATTACGGGAACATGGAGCGTACCAATCAGCGCACCTGTCGATCTGCATTTTAGTGCCTAGGCGATCGTTAATGTCAGCAGAACAACAGACAACATGCTTCTGTCAGAAAAGGATGAAAAAACGCGGTTTCGCTTAGCGGACTGAGAAAACTAGCCAAGACTGCCAAGAGTAAGAGCCGAGAAGCTAAAAGGTAATTCCGGCAGGGGGAGATCGCGACCACCGACTCACAGACCACCACCGACCCAAGTAACACCACCTACTCAGAAGAGAACAACGGAAGAGGACAACCGAGCCTGCGCAGTGATTGACATACGGAACGAGCAAGTTTGTACCCATCGCTAGACAAGACAATAATGACTATGTATGAGTATGTAAAATTTTCATCTACAAATTGTACAGGAAAGGTGCGTGAGGTACGCACGCCAGGAGGAGCGATCCCCCGTGCATCCGGCGCCGTGAATATAGAATGCCTGCTCTTTAATACTAAATTGGTGTTGAGGAGTCGTTTCCGATTTTAACGCGTTTTTCGGTAACAGTTTTGGCACCCCAGGTGGGAACCTGCTTTTGAATCTCGACGGATCCGTGGGATCGTGGGACCTGCAGCCGGCCCCGAGGAATTCTCCGGGAGAGCTTCCGATCCCCGGGCCAGAGAATTCTGAGCAAGATCCCCTGGATTGAGGTAAACAAGGCATTCTTTGAAGAAGAAACTTAGGTAGAATAATACGTGGGGTTAGTTTCCCACATAGGATAGGATAGCGGGTTTGAGTCCCACAGGCCTGCCCGTAAGGCGCGGCGAAAGCCACGCAGGGTCGGGGCCAAGAGGTGCCTCGGTTGGTAAGTCTCTGCTAGGCGAAAGCCTGTGGAGCGGGACCCGAGGGTAGGGGAGTCTTCAACAGGGGGTTGAAGTCTCCAGGGATATCTAGCAGGGGGCTACAGATCCCAGTGGCAGATTTCCAGTGAGACCTCTAACGGGGGTTGGAGTCCCTCTGACTAGTAGTTGTGATAGTGCACTATCACAACTACTAGTCGACTGGGAGACGGGAGCATTACTGAGTAGGAAACCTATCCCACAGAGAACACCTTTGCGATGTATTTTGAAGCACTGGAAAGACGTCGGGGGCGGTGACCCACTAACTCGGAAACCATTAATTGAATATTGCAATCATTGGTGGCCAACGTATCAATTGGAAGGTGGGCACAAATGGCCAGAACACGAGACATTGCAATATCGTACCATCTTGCAATTAATGTTGTTTCGTAAAAAGGGAAGGCAAACGGGAAGAAGTGGCATATGTTGATTTGTTCTTTACACCGTGGAATCATCCCGAGCAGCAGAAACAGCGTGAGGTATGTCCACAAGATTCTACGGCAATGTTTCTGAAAAGAGGAAAACGTGGTGAGAACTTGAAAGAGTGTTGCTCTACTTGTGATACTGGATACTTCGCTTGATGAAACTGACAAGAAAATAGTATGGAATACAGCCAGAAGGCAGGTGCAGGGAGCACATGCTAACAGGAATTTACAGAGAACAATGAATAAGAATTTTCCATCTACAAATCCCGAGTGGGACCCTAATCAGCCAGGACCCAGGGGAATGTTGACTAGATGTCAGAGAGAGATTTTATTTGGAGTAAGACAAGCAATGCCAAAAGCAATAAATTGGTCAAAATTTATGAAGTGAGACAAGAATTAAGTGAGTCCCCTTCAGCCTTTATGGAAAGACTGAAGGTGACCACCAGAAAATATACTCATTTGAACCCAGAAAAACCAGAAAAAGCAATTCAGCTGGTCTCTATATTCATAAGACAATCAGCCCCAGATGGGGGCGGGGGGAGAGAAAACAACCTTCAGAAACTAGAACAACCTGAATCCAGAGATCTGGGTTAAATGCTTGAAGTAGCTTGGCATGAAGGAGACCAGGGGAATCAACCCTAGCTGAACACCTGGTTACACTGAAGCTACGGAATGAAGAAATAGAATTTTTGGTAGATACGGGAGCCACTTATTTGGTATTGAATACACGTGAAGAGAAATTTGATCATAAATCAGTAGATGTTGCTAGCGCAACAGGGCAAAGAAAAATTAGCCCCTCTCAGAGCCATTAAAGTTTAAACTGGAGAAGCAATGGGCAACTCACCAGTTTCTGCATATGCCTGAATGTCCACTGCCTCTGTTATGACGAGATCTATTAGGTCAATTAGATGCTCAAGTAACTTTTAAAGATGGAGAGATTAAATCACTAATACCAGAATCAAAAGCCACAGAGGCGAGAGCGTTTATGTTACAGGATTCCTCCAGGGAGGAACGGGTTCCCGAGGAAGTGGAAAACGTAGTAATTCCTTTGGTTTGAGCGAGCGGAGCTCCGGAGCGATCTAAGTGGGCAGAGCCGGTAAAAGTAACCTTAAAGCTTGGAGCCAAGCCCGTAAGACAAAAACAATACCCTATTAAGCGAGAGGCTCGAAAAGGATTACAGAAGTTAATTATAAAATTTTTCAGAATATGAGCTTTTAGTGGAATGTGAATCAGAATATAGTACTCCTGTGTCGCCAGTAAAGAAATCTAGAGGCAAAGAGTATTAGCTAGTTCACGATTTAAGGGCTATAAATCAGGTGGTCCAAGATATACATCCGGTAGTAGCTAATCCATACACTTTACTGACCTCTTTTAAAGGAGGAGCATAAATGGTTTACTGTACTAGATTTGAAGGACGCCTTCTTTTGCATACCTCCAGGCATAAAAAGTCAAAGCCTATTTGCTTTGGAATGGGAAAGCCCCACCACAGAATGAAAGACACAGCTACCATGGACCGTACTTCCACAAGGATTTAAAAATAGTCCTACGATACTTGAGACTCAGCTGGCAAAAAAAAAATTAGAGATATAGAAAAAACAGAACCCAGGGAGAGGCATCTTGTTACAGAATGCGGATGACATTCTGATAGCGGCACAAAGTAAAGAAAAATGTTTTGAAATTTTTAAATTTTCTGGGCCAAGGAAGATGCGGAGTTTCCAGAAACAAAACCCAAATAGGAAAAGAAGCAGCCATTTATTTAGGATTTGAAATATCTCAAAGACAAAGACAATTAGAAAGTGAAAAGAAAGAAACTATTTGTCAAATTCCCGAACCTAGCAGCCCGAAGGAACTGAGAGCTTTTCTGAAAACAATGAAATAGCATCAGCTCTGGATTCTGAACTATAGACTGTATGTAAAACCATTATTTGAGGCATTGAAAGACTCAAAAGGATAAATATTTAACCTGGACGCCCGGATGCCAAACGGCATTCAAAGAACTGAAAAGAGCCTCGATGATGGCCCCTGCATTAGGCCTACCTGATTTCGCTAAACCTTTTGAGTTGTTTGTCCACGAAAGACAACATTTAGCCCTTGGAGTGCTGACACAGCGACTGGGAACCTGGAAGAGACCTGTGGGCTACTTCTCCAAACAACCTGACCACGCGAGTAAAAGATGGCCTAGGTGTTTACGGGCAGGAGCAACAACAGCGCTGCCGATCCGGGAAGCCCCAAAGTTAACAATGGGACAGAAGACGACAGTATGTGTCCCGCACATAGCGGTGACTGTTTTAGAACAAAAGGGGGGTCGTTGGCTATCCCTTAGCAGAATGTTGAAATATCAAGTTGTTCTGTTAGAACAAGACGATGTGGAATCGAAGACTACTGCTATACTGAATCCTGCTATGTTTTTAACAACAGAAAACCTTACGGACAATTTAGAACACGATCGCTTGCTAACTATTGAACAAGTCTATTCCAGCAGACCAGACCTGAGACACAAACCTCTGGGAAAATCCTGATCTGGAGTTGTTTACAGATGGAAGAAGCTCTGGGCGAGAAGAGAAGCGAATGGCCGGATATGCTGTCGTTATCGCCGCCGAGGGAACGGAGTCAGGGGTGCTGCCTGCAAACACCTCAGCACAGAAAGCAGTATTGGTAGCATTGAAGCGAGCTCTGCGAATGGCAGAAGGACAAAGGATAAATATCTAGACTGATTCCAAACGTGCATTTGGTGTGATCCACGATCATGGAGCTATTGGGAAGGAGAAAGGACTGCCATCAGCCCAAGAATCATCAATACAGCATAAAGAAGAAATTCTCCAACTTCCGGAAGACGTGCAGAAACCAAAAGAAGTGGCGGTAAAGCGTTGCAAAGCTCATCAATTTGGCCAGACGGCTGTAAACATAAGCAAACGACTGACCGATAAAGCTGCAAAGAGGACTGCAGAGCAAGGTATCCTTGCACTAGTACCAGTAAAACAGATCAGAATTCCAAAGTTGAAACCGAGATATAATAAACTGGATGAGCAATTAGCAGAACAATTGGAAGCATCACAAAACACAGAGAGATGGTAGGTAACACCAGAAAAACAAGTAATAACAACAACCACCCCACAAGTTATGACAGAACTTGCAAAAGAAAACCATGAGCAAACACATTAGGGTGTAGGCGCTACGGTTTTGAGTTTAAAAACATCTGTAGCGTGTGTAGGCATGACAAGAATAGTTAAACCCATAGTAGCTAAGTGTCCAATCTGTCCTAGAAATAATCCCCTGAACCAAAGGAAACAACCTTTAGGAGTAACAAAACAAAAAATTCTCCCGGAAATTATTAGCAAATTAAGTTCTCTGAGTTACCCAGACAAAATAGATAGAGCAGTATTTGTCAGTGCTGATTGACAAATTTTCTAGATGGCCAGAAGCTTTCTCGTGCTGCACCGACAAAGCTAGAGTAGTAGTTAAAACGTTGCTGAAGGAAATAATACCAAGATTTAGAGTGCCAACGGGAATGTCCTCTGATAGAGCACCACATTTTTTTGCAGAGGTACTTCAACAAATTAATAAAATTTTGGGTAGAAAATGGGACCTGCATACACCCTGGAGACCACAATCAAGTGAAAAATTTCAGAACATGAAGCAAACACTAAACTGACATAGTGGAATATTATTGATCTAGGATGGAAGTATTGAGAAAATTATTATTTCATAACTTCCAAACAGGGGAAATGTAACCAAAGTGATGAAATCAACCAGAGACGGTGTTCCATTACGGGAACATGGAGCGTACCAATCAGCGCACCTGTCGATCTGCATTTTAGTCCCTAGGCGATCGTTAATGTCAGCAGAACAACAGACAACGTGCTTCTGTCAGAAAAGGATGACAAAACGCGGTTTCGCTTAGCGGACTGAGAAAACTAGCCAAGACTGCCAAGATTAAGAGCCAAGAAGGTAAAAGGTAATTCCGGCAGGGGGAGATCGCGACCACCGACTCACAGACCACCACCGACCCAAGTAACAGAAGAGAACAACGGAAGAGGACAACCGAGCCTGCGCAGTGACTGACATACGGAACGAGCAAGTTTGTACCAATCAGCAGACAGGACAATAATGAATATGTATGAATACGTAAAACATTGATCTACAAATTGTACGGGAAAGGTGCGTGAGGTACGCACACCAGGAGGAGCGATCCCCCGTGCATCCGGCGCCGCGAATAAAGAATGCCTGCTCTTTAATACTAAATTGGTGTTGAGGAGTCGTTTCCGATTTTAACGCGTTTTTCGGTAACACAGGAAGTCAGATCAAGAGAGCCAGAGAACAACAAAACACCGACAGGCTACAGGACAGAGCAGGAGGAAAAAAAAAAAAAAACGGAGCCAGAGCCAGGCAGAGAGAGGCGGAGAAAGAAAAAGGAGCCACAGGCTACAGGACAGAGAGAGGGAGGACTGAAAAGATGGGGAGGCAGGGAGACACTCAGAGCGAGATGGAGAAAGAAGGTGCGGGGGGGGGGGGCACAAAAAAAAAAAGTAAATTTTGCAGCAGGTAAGGAAAGAGAGGGGGCTGGGGGAGAGACAGGGAGGGCCCAGGACGCACAAGAGAGGCAACGGGGCCCCACTGGCCCAGGACTCACCGCGACTCTCGCTCTCAGCGCTGCTGGCACAATTTAGCCGTTCAGATGCTTCTTTCCCCTCCTCTCCTCCCTGCCTCTTCTGCAGCTCCAGACTCTAGGCCGTCCTCCACCTGAAGAGAATACGTGGGTGTCTTACAGCTCTTACCAGATGAGGCTTCCTAGGCACGTAGCCTAGCTCGCCCGTGCTGGAGCTGGGGGCAGGCGCACGGGGCAAGGGGGGCCAGGGGAGGCTGAGGGGGAGCTCTGGTGAGCTGGGGAGTCGGCCATCTTCTGCACCCAGAAGCTGCAGGGGGAAAAGGTCATCATCCTCCTCCTCCTTTCCCTCTTCCCTTCTATCAGCTCCCGGGTAACTCCTAGGGCTGCCCTCACCCGCTCGCCTTTAGCATACCAGAAGCCTGCCTCGGCGGGTCATTTGAAGCTTCCCATCCCACCAGCCCCAGTAGTGCAGGCACACAAGGAGATACCCCTGCACCCACCAAAGGGGCTCGCTCACCTCGCCGGCAGCCCTAGGCCTCACCCGACACAGGGAATCGTGTCCGACACACCACCACGCTGCAGCAAGAGCAGAGGAGGCCTTTCCTTACCAGGAAGCAGCAACGAGCACGGCGGCATCACCTCGCAGGCACTGCAGCATCGCAGGGCTGTTACCTGCGGAGAGAGCAATGGGGATCACAGGGACGCCACCGCGCGTGCGCGGCTCCCGGGCTCAGTACCCAATTCTGGTCGCTGGGCAGCAGCATTATCTGAATTACTCTTCTCGATTAATACCATCCAGAAACCGTAACTTGGCTGCATCCACAGAGCTTCTATTCCTCTGCACCTTTCCCCCTCGCAGCCCCAGCAGCGCCATTCATTGCCTCTGCACCAAACAGCAAAGTGTCTCGAGGGAGGAGAAGCAGCACAGCAAACCTGGGGAACAAGGTTGGGTTCCCACCCCCGCAGAATAAGCCCCAGGAACTGCTTGTAGGCATGTGGCATCAGGGTTGTGATCGGGTTTTGGTTTGGTTTTCTTTTTTTTTCCCCCGCCTTCTTTACATAATGTAATAATTGGGGTTGCTTTTCCAAACTACTGAGTTCTGTGGGGATTTTTTGTGCTTTTGCCCTACAAAAAATGGTCATTTTCACTTTCGGTTTTGTGCATGAGAATGGTTGGTGGGTGCTTTTAGGTTGTTGTTCCTTCCCCCCACCCCCTTTTTTTTTTTTCCTTTCCAGCCGCACAAATCCAGCTGGAGTTGGCTTTCCCAGAAGCCCCAAGTTGTTTTCTTTCCACCAGAATTCTTCCTGTATTTTCACCCCTCATTGCAGGCCCAGAGTCAAGGGGTTTGAGGTATTTTTGTGCCCAGGCAGCAGCTCCCAGGCTGCATAAGCAGCCCCACAGGGGGAAGTCCCCGTTTGAGGGAATCGGCCCCAAATTGGGATGGGAAAGTGAAGAGAAGGAGAAAAAACCCTGAATAACCTGAAAAAGAACACCTACTCCAGCCCACCAAGCACCGGTCACCTTGCCTGACTCACCTCCAGGGCCCACATCACGCTCGGCTCATCGCTTAGCACCCTCAGATCACAAAAAAAAAAAAAAAAGAGTAAAACCCATAATGGAGCCCTATAGCCATCAGTCACATCTTCCCTCCAGTACTACACACAGACTCACCTTCTTACAGCGCTCCCCTGGGCTCTCCTCCGTTGCCCTGCACGACTCATCCATCTGCACCTGGAAAAACAGCGTTACTGAACAAGTCACCTGGAGGCACAGCAACAGCTTAACCATTCCACAGCTCCTGCGCCCACGTAGGAATACCATCTAGAGCCCAACTACAGCCTGCCGTTAAAGGAAATGCATTAAATCAAACGTTAAGCCCTCGCACATACAAGCCGGAACAGCAAAAACACGGCACGCTCGCGCACCCAGGGCGCAGCCCGACGGAGGTCCACGCGCACCTCGCCGGTTTGATGCGGAGCCACCCAGCATCCCTGCGAGCACAGCTGCAGGCGCAACAGCAGTTTCACCTACACCCATCTCGGCACGCAGCGCTTCTGAAGCTTTAAGCTGAAAGCCCTACCTTGACGCTTGGCCACACTAGAAGCGAGCCGTAGCTAGAACTCCACAGAAACACAGCAACACAAATTGCACACCCACAGCGGCGACAGCCTTGCAACTACTTAGACCAGGAACAACAGAGGAAAGTAAAACGGCTTCATCACCCGCACAGGAAAAGCGGCAGACGGAGGCAAAGGGTCAGCATTCATAGCCCTTACAGAACACAGGCGTTCTCTCTCCTTCCATTCCTAAACCCATCCCTTAGGTCTAAATATCGCAGCCCTGCTGTGGCAATAGCGAGAGCAGGGAACAAGAGCCCTGCCGCCGGCCGTTTGTGCGGCAGGACACAAAAACAGAGGGACATGTTTTGCCACACACAACCCTGAATCTCCTGAAAAGTTATGTTTACCAAAAATAGGCATTTGGAACATATTGCCAAAAACAAAACATTCGGCAATAAAACTTTTATGTGTTTGACACCCGCACATTTTTGGGGAACTTGCTATTTGCTTCCTGGTTTTGCTGGTCTTCCCTCAGAAGTTCTACCTGCAGCCAAGTTATTCCCACCCGCCCGACCGGTTCAAGCATTCACCTTCCTGGTATTACCAGCACATTGAGACACAGGCGAGGAACTTAACTGCTCTTCTAAAACTATCCAAATGACAATTACAGCCCTGAAAGAGGAGTGGAAGAGAAGAACAGGAGAGATCAGGCAGCAAAAATGCTCTGCAGGCTGCTGCCAGCCAACACTGCACTCTTTTGTTAAAGCCACCCCGCCCCCCCAAATGCAAACAAAAAAACCCCCCATGACTTCATGAAGTGCGTGGGTTTTTTTTCTTTTCAGTAGTCCTTTTGGAGCTCATCCCTGTCTCAGCATCTTGTCTTGTCAGAGCATGAAGTGCAGATGATCTGTATCCCGATGACATTTGCATGGGATGAATACATTTTCAGAAATAGACCCGATCCGTGAGACTCCTGTCACCTTTGTGGTTTTAATAATCGTAACTCAATTTTATCGACTGACACACTTGTGAGAAAACTAATTAACTTGAAACGTAGCCTCTCCTCGGGGAAAAAATGTGTTAGACACCAAATGAAACCGATTCAGAGCTCCAAACCACGATGGAGCCGATAGAGCTGTTGTGACTTAGTTTGTATGTTTAATTAATTGGTTAATAACTCTTCTAAGCAGCGCAGAATGAAGAGCTGGACCCAAAGAGGGTGCGCTGCGCTGGATCCAAAAAGCACCCTTCCTCCAGAGACCCGCCTCAGGTGGCGAGTTCGCTCTGGTGCATGCCGGCCTCCCGAACTTCGGGGTCCGATGTGACCGGACCCCCACCTCCGGGGAGGGTCCTCGTACCCTGCCCAACCCTTGCTTTCCCCTGCAGCCCCCGATGCCCCCACGCCACCCCCACAAGCAGCCAAACCGGCTTCTGCTTTTGGCCCCCAAACCAGCTCACTTTGGGACCGGTTCTGAGCCAAAAAGCCCAGCTGCTGAGCCTGTTCTCAAGTCCCAAAAGCACAGCACTTGACCTCTGCTCCTCAGCCCAAAACCACACCACTTAGTCCCCTCGCTCAGGCCCTCAAAACGCACGACTCGATCTGTTTCAGGGCCCCGGCGTCAGCCACAGGAGCCTGCTCTCAAGGCCCAGGAACAGAAGAGCTGTGCTCTCCACGCTCAGGGACCAAACCAGCTGAACCTGGCTGCGTCCCGGCCCCCTCCGCAGTCCCCACGGGCAACGCTCAGGGCCGCGGAGAGCGCAGCCACCCCGCAGCCCTGCACCCCCACGGCCCACGCGGGCACTGTCGGGGAGGCCTTGGGAACTGAACTGCGCGGGCCCGGCCCCGCACCCCGGCGGGGCAGCCCAGCGCCAGCCCGGCAGCGCTTTCTTCCTGCTCTCGCAGGCCGCGTTTCCCCGGCAGCGCCGGGCCCGCACCCCAACCCCACAGGGGGCCGGGCCCAGCCCGCCTCCAGCAAACCGCGGCGGCAGCAGCCGGGGTCCCTGCCTGCCTCGCGGGCAAGGGGGGACCCGCCCGGCACCGCAGGAGCCCCCGCCGGGGTCGCCGCCGCCGCCGCCGCCCGACCCCGACGAGGAGCAGTCGAGAGCCGGGTGGGGCTGCCCCTACTCCCCGGGGACGGGCACGGGCTCGGCCCCAAAACCCAACCACCGACCCACGACAGCGCTCGGCCCGGGGCCGCTGCTGCCCGCACCCCGCCGCCCCCCCGGGGGCTCCGCGGACCGGGAGACCCCACAGCCCAAACCCGCCGACCCACAGCGCGCCCGGCCATGCGGCTCCTCACCTGCTCTGGCGCGGCTCCGGCTGCCCCACGGCCCGGCACGGAGCCGAACCCGGCCACCGGACCATCCGCCAACCCCCCCAACCCCCGGACGCTCCGGGACGGTTCTCGTCCCTTTTCGCTCTGACGCCTCGAGCCGAGCCGGCCCCGCTCCTCCGAGCTACCGGCGGTGCCCGCTCTGCTGCTCGGGGCCGGGCCCTGTTCTCGCCCGGACGCGAGAAGCCGCTCCGGGGTCTTCTCGGTGCGTCCAGCCCCGTGCCGTGCCGGAGCGGGGAGAGCCGGGTACGAGCGCGGAGCCCTGGGGCAGGGGTTGCCCCAGTGCCGCCGACGGTGTGTGGGGGGGTGTCGTCGTCCCCCGCCCCACGCGGGGGGCGCACACACGGTACACCCGCGGGCAGGGGCATCCCCGGGGAGCCGTGCAGCCGGGCTGCGCCGTAGGAGGGGAAGGTGATGTTGGTTTCCCATTTTCCCCGCAAACTGATCCTCCCCCCCGGCCCCCCTTTCCCGCGCGTTACAGCCCGCGAAAAAGCTTTTAACAACCCGATCGACAAGACTCCCTTTATCCCTCTTCCAGCAGCAGCAGCAGCAGCAGCGAGAGATTAAGGCAACTGCAGCAGAGGGGAGGAAGGCAAGGAGAGCCTTTTCAAGCAAGGGCAGGACAAAATGCACGGCGTGGACAGGCACAGGAGAGGCTGCATTATCTGGAAAGCACAACGCCTGCCCAAGGGCAGAAAATAAGGAACGAATTGTTTCCAAGGAGCTGCAGCAGACGAATCACCTTTTTCTTTATTGCACTCCTGCCCTTTGTTATCCAAAGCGATAGGCTTCACCACCGGGCAGAAAATAGCTGCCTAGATTTACACGGACAACCAGAAACAATCAAGCCACCCAGCAAGAAGTTCGCAGCAGAGGTATAACCCATCAGCAGCTAAAACATTTGTTACGCAGGCACAACTAGGCACTAAACAAAGGCTTTCCAACTCTGGAGGTCTAGAACAGGTAGACATTAGCACAGAAGCACAAGGGGCTCCGTCACACTGCACAAATCTCCCCGTGCCTACACACGCACACGTTCAGAAGTTAGTTATCAGAAAACGCCCGACTCAGCCATTTGCCACAGTCACGAGACTCACGAGGTGGGCTCAGAGTTTTAAGGCAAGAAATACCTCCCACGCCCCCCACCAGAGATCTTTCAGGCTCCAGACCTGCCATCTCCCCGCACCAAACGTAACCGGCCAAAGGGTTTCAGGTGACCCAAAACACAGTACACAAAAAATAACCGGGGAGAGCCCTACATTGTGGAAAAGCGAACGATGCCCGACCGGGGCTTCTCTGCGGGGCCCGGCCCCCGCCCCGCCCCGCCCCCGGCCCGACCCGCACGGAGATACCCCCCGGCCCGCGCCAGGCCTCACCTCACACGGAGACACACCCGCTGCCCGAACTCACCCACCAGCGCTCTCCGGCCCCCGGACACGGCCGCGCTGCTCTCTCAGGCGGCTGCCGCAGGCGAGGCTCGGGCACCGCCAGGCCTCCAGGCGTCCCGAGGGGCTGCCGGCCACCGCAGGGGATGGCTGCCGGCGGCCGGACCGCCGCGGCGCTCCCCGCCCAGCTCCGAGCAGGCTCCGCCGGCCGCGGGCTTCCCACGCCGGGCCGCAGAGGGGCCCCGGCACCGCACAGGGACGCCTCGCGACCCGGCCGCCACACGCACCGGCCCTTCGGCCTCCACACGCACCGCTCCCGCCCCCGCTCCGACGCGCACGCGCCACCGGAAGCCCGAGCCCCGCGGGGCGGCCCTTAAAGGGCGGCCGGAAGGAACGGCCCCCACCGGCCCCGCCCCCGCGCCGGACCGCCCCCGCGCCCAGCCGGTGAGCGCCAGCGCCCCCTGCTGGCCGGGCCGCGCTCAGCTCGCGAGGGCGCCGAGGGCCGGGCGGGGCGGGGCGGGGCGGGACGCCCCGGCTCGGGGCCAGCGCCTTCTCGGGGCGAGCGGGAAACCCCTGCGGGCCCCGGTCACGGCCGGGCAGAGCCGCGCGCCCTCCGAGAGCTGCTGAACGGGGCTGCCGCTCGTGACACATACCGAGCCGTCTGCGACGGGAGCGGGCAGAGGAGGAAGGGGCCGGCGGCCGCGGCGCCCTGGCCCCAGGCGGGGGGGAGGGGCTGGGGCCCGGGGTGCCGCCCCCCTCCTCACAATTCCCTCACAGTTCCCTCACAGTTCCCTCCCAGTTCCTTCCCAGTACATAACAGTTACCTCCCAGTACATCCCAGTACATCCCAGTAGATCCTGGTACATCCCAAATCCCTGCCAGTTCCACCCGGTACAACCCAGTACAAGCCTGTACATCCTAGTTCCTCCACAGTACATCCCAGGGCATCCCCGCACATTGTAGTGCCTCCCAGTACATCCCAGTTCCCTCCCAGTACTGGGAGGGACCTGGGATGTACTGGGAGGGAACTGGGACGTACTGGGAGGGAACTGGGATGTACTGGGAGGGAACTGGGATGTACTGGGATGGAACGGGGATGTATTGGGATGTACAGGAACGGAACTGGAATGTACTGCGATGTACTGGGATGTACTGGGAGCAAATTGGAATTTACTGGGATGTACTGGGAGGAAACTGGGATATACTGGGTGGAAACTGGAATATACTGGGAGGCACTGGGAGGGAAGTGGGTGTCAACTGGGATATTCCAGTTTCCTCCCAGTACATCCCAGTTCCCTACCAGTGCAGCCCAGTACATCCCATTTCCCTCCCAGTCCGTCCCATTTCCCTCCCAGTCCGTCCCAGTTCCCTCCCAGTCCGTCCCAGTTCCCTCACAGTTCACACACAGTTCACTCCCAGTTCCATTCCAATACATCCCAGTACATGCCAGTTGCCTCCCAGTTTCCTCTAAGTACATCCCAGTACTTCAAAGTTCCATCCCAGTACATCCCAGTTCCCTCCCACTCCGTCCCAGTACATCCCAGTTCCCTCCCAGTACATCCTACTACATACCAGTTCCCTCCCAGTTCACTCCCAGTACACAACAGTTACCTCCCAGTGCGTCCCAGTTCCCTCCCAGTACGTCCCAGTACATCCCAGTTCCGTCCCAGTTCCCTACCAGTGCGTCCTAGTTCCCTCCCAGTACGTCCCAGTTCCCTCTTAGTCCATTCCAGTTCCCTCCACTATATCCCAGTACATCCCAGTTCCCTCCAGTACATCTCAGTTCCCTCACAGTTCACACACAGTTCACTCCCAGTTCCATTCCAGTACATCCCAGTACATGCCAGTTCCCTCCCAGTACATCCCAGTTCCCTCACAGTTCACACACAGTTCACTCCCAGTTCCATTCCAGTACATCCCAGTACATGCCAGTTCCCTCCCAGTACATCACACTACATCCCAGTTCCCTCCCACTTCCTGCTAAGTACACCCCAGTACTTCACAGTTCCCTCCCAGCACATCCCAGTACGTCCCAGTTCCCCTCAGTACATAACACTTCCCTCCCAGTACATACCAGTACATCCCAGTGTCCTCACAGTACGTCCCAGTTCCCTCCCAGTACATCCCAGTTCCCTCCCAGTCCGTCCCAATCCCCTCCCAGTACATCCCAGTTCCCTCCCAGTATGTCCCAGTACATCCCAGTTCCCTCCCAGTAAATCCCAGTTCCCTCCCAGTTCCCTCCCACTACATCCCAGTTCCCTCCCAGTACATACCAGTTCCCTCCCAGTACATCCCAGTACATCCTGGTACATCCCAGTTCCCACCCAGTACATCCTACTACATACCAGTTCACTCCCAGTACATCCCAGTTCCCTCCCTGTTCCTTCCCATTACATAACAGTTACCTCCCAGTACATCCCAGTAGATCCTGGTACATCCCAAATCCCTGCCAGTTCCACCCGGTACAACCCAGTACAAGCCTGTACATCCTAGTTCCTCCACAGTACATCCCAGGGCATCCCCGCACATTGTAGTGCCTCCCAGTACATCCCAGCTCCCTCCCAGTACTGGGAGGGACCTGGGACGTACTGGGAGGGACCTGGGATGTACTGGGATGTAATGGGACGGAACTGGGATGTATTGGGAGGCACTGGGAAAGAAGTGGTAGTGAACTGGGAGGGAATTGGGATGTACGGGGATGAACTGGTAGGGAACTGGGATGTACTGGCATGGAACGGGGATGTATTGGGATGTACAGGAACAGAACTGGAATGTACAGCGATGTACTGGGATGTACTGGGAGCAAACTGGGATATACTGGGAGGCATTGGGAGGGAAGTGGGTGTCAACTGGGACATTCCAGTTTCCTCCCAGTACATCCCAGTTCCCTACCAGTGCAGCCCAGTACATCCCAGTTCCCTCCCAGTCCGTCCCAATCCCCTCCCAGTACATCCCAGTTCCCTGCCAGTATGTCCCAGTACATCCCAGTTCCCTCCCAGTACATACCAGTTCCCTCCCAGTACATCCCAGTTCCCTCCCAGTTCCCTCCCACTACATCCCAGTACATCCTGGTACATCCCAGTTCCCACCCAGTACATCCTACTACATACCAGTTCCCTCCCAGTTCACTCCCAGTACATCCCAGTACTTCACAGTTCCATCCCAGTACATCCCAGTACGTCCCAGTTCCCCTCAGTACATAACACTTCCCTCCCAGTACATACCAGTACATCCCAGTGTCCTCACGGTACGTCCCAGTTCCCTCCCAGTACATCCCAGTTCCCTACAAGTTCACTCCCAGTACATAACAGTTACCTCCCAGTACATCCTAGTAGATCCTAGGACATTTCAAATCCCTGCCAGTTCCACCCGGTACAACCCAGTACAAGCCTGTACATCCTAGTTCCTCCACAGTACATCCCAGGGCATCCCCGCACATTGTAGTGCCTCCCAGTACATCCCAGTTCCCTCCCAGTACTGGGAGGGACCTGGGATGTACTGGGAGGGAACTGGGACGTACTGGGAGGGAACTGGGACGTACTGGGATGTAATGGGACGGAACTGGGATGTATTGGGAGGCACTGGGAAAGAAGTGGTAGTGAACCGGGAGGGAATTGGGATGTACGGGGATGAACTGGTAGGAAACTGGGATGTACCGGCATGGAACGGGGATGTATTGGGATGTACAGGAACAGAACTGGAATGTACTGCGATGTACTGGGAGCAAACTGGGATTTACTGGGATGTACTGGGAGGAAACTGGGATATACTGGGAGGAAACTGGGATATACTGGGAGGAAACTGGGAGGGAAGTGGGTGTCAACTGGGACATTCCAGTTTCCTCCCAGTACATCCCAGTTCCCTACCAGTGCAGCCCAGTACATCCCAGTTCCCTCCCAGTCCGTCCCAATCCCCTCCCAGTACATCCCAGTTCCCTGCCAGTATGTCCCAGTACATCCCAGTTCCCTCCCAGTACATACCAGTTCCCTCCCAGTACATCCCAGTTCCCTCCCAGTTCCCTCCCACTACATCCCAGTACATCCCAGTTCCCTCCCAGTACATACCAGTTCCCTCCCAGTACATCCCAGTTCCCACCCAGTACATCCTACTACATACCAGTTCCCTCCCAGTTCACTCCCAGTACATCCCAGTACTTCACAGTTCCCTCCCAGTACATCCCAGTACGTCCCAGTTCCCCTCAGTACATAACACTTCCCTCCCAGTACATACCAGTACATCCCAGTGTCCTCACAGTACGTCCCAGTTCCCTCCCAGTACATCCCAGTTCCCTACCAGTACATCCCAGTTACCTCCCTGTTCCTTCCCAGTACATAACAGTTACCTCCCAGTACATCCCAGTAGATCCTGGTACATCCCAAATCCCTGCCAGTTCCACCCGGTACAACCCAGTACAAGCCTGTACATCCTAGTTCCTCCACAGTACATCCCAGGGCATCCCCGCACATTGTAGTGCCTCCCAGTACATCCCAGTTCCCTCCCAGTACTGGGAGGGACCTGGGATGTACTGGAAGGGAACTGGGATGTACTGGGAGGGACCTGGGATGTACTGGGATGTAATGGGACGGAACTGGGATGTAATGGGACGGAACTGGGAAAGAAGTGGTAGTGAACCGGGAGGGAACTGGAATGTACGGGGATGAAATGGTTGGGAACTGGGATGTACTGGCATGGAACGGGGATGTATTGGGATGTACAGGAACGGAACTGGAATGTACAGCGATGTACTGGGATGTACTGGCAGCGAGCTGGGATTTACTGGGATGTACTGGGAGGAAACTGGGATATACTGGGAGGCACTGGGAGGGAAGTGGGTGTCAACTGGGACATTCCAGTTTCCTCCCAGTACATCCCAGTTCCCTACCAGTGCAGCCCAGTACATCCCAGATCCCTCCCAGTACATCCCAGTTCCCTCACAGTCCGTCCCAGTACATCCCAGTACATCCCAGTTCCCTCACAGTACATCCCAGTTCCCTCACAGTTCACACACAGTTCACTCCCAGTTCCATTCCAGTACATCCCAGTACATGCCACTTTCCTCCAAGTAAATCCCAGTTCCCTCCCACTACATCCAAGTTCCCTCCCACTTCCCTCTAAGTACATCCCAGTACTTCACAGTTCACTCCCAGTACATCCCAGTTCCCCCTCGGTACATCCCAGTTCCCTCCCAGTCCATCCCAGTTCCCTCCCAGTAAATCCCAATTCCCAACACTTTCCACCCAGTACATCCCAGTTCCCTCCCAGTACATCCCAGTTCCCTCTAAGTACATCCCAGTACTTCACAGTTCCCTCCCAGTTCACTCCCAGTTCCCTCCCAGTACATCCCAGTTCCCTCTAAGTACATCCCAATACTTCATACTTCCCTCCCAGCACGTCCCAGTACGTCCCAGTTCCCCTCAGTACATAACACTTCCCTCCCAGTACATACCAGTACATCCCAGTGTCCTCACAGTACATCCCAGTTCCCTCCCAGTACATCCCAGTTCTCTCCCAGTTCACTCCCAGTACACAACAGTTACCTCCCAGTACATCCCAGTACATCCCAGTAGATCCTGGTACATCCCAAATCCCTGCCAGTTCCACCCGGTACAACCCAGTACAAGCCTGTACATCCTAGTTCCTCCACGGTACATCCCAGGGCATCCCCGCACATTGTAGTGCCTCCCAGTACATCCCAGTTCCCTCCCAGTACTGGGAGGGACCTGGGATGTACTGGGAGGGAACTGGGACGTACTGGGAGGGAACTGGGACGTACTGGGATGTAATGGGACGGAACTGGGATGTATTGGGAGGCACTGGGAAAGAAGTGGTAGTGAACCGGGAGGGAACTGGGATGTACGGGGATGAACTGGTAGGAAACTGGGATGTACTGGCATGGAACGGGGATGTATTGGGATGTACAGGAACAGAACTGGAATGTACAGCAATGTATTGGCATGTACTGGCAGCGAGCTGGGATTTACTGGGATGTACTGGGAGGAAACTGGGATATACTGGGAGGAAACTGGGATATACTGGGAGGCATTGGGAGGGAAGTGGGTGTCAACTGGGACATTCCAGTTTCCTCTTAGTACATCCCAGTTCCCTACCAGTGCAGCCCAGTACATCCCAGTTCCCTCCCAGTCCGTCCCAATCCCCTCCCAGTACATCCCAGTTCCCTGCCAGTATGTCCCAGTACATCCCAGTTCCCTACCAGTACATACCAGTTCCCTCCCAGTACATCCCAGTTTCCTCCCAATTCCCTCCCACTACATCCCAGTACATCCCAGTTCCCTCTCACTACATCCCAGTACATCCCAGTTCCCTCCCAGTACATACCAGTTCCCTCCCGGTACATCCCAGTTACCACCCAGTACATCCTACTACATACCAGTTCCCTCCCAGTTCACTCCCAGTACATCCCAGTACTTCACCGTTCCCTCCCGGTACATCCCAGTACGTCCCAGTTCCCCTCAGTACATAACACTTCCCTCCCAGTACATAACAGTACATCCCAGTGTCCTCACACTACGTCCCAGTTCCCTCCCAGTACATCCCAGTTCCCTACCAGTACATCCCAGTTCCCTCCCTGTTCACTCCCAGTACATAACTGTTACCTCCCAGTACATCCCAGTACATCCCAGTAGATCCTGGTACATCCCAAATCCCTGCCAGTTCCACCCGGTACAACCCAGAACAAGCATGTACATCCTAGTTCCTCCACAGTACATCCCAGGACATCCCCGCACATTGTAGTGCCTCCCAGTACATCCCAGTTCCCTCCCAGTACTGGGAGGGAACTGGGATGTACTGGGAGGGACCTGGGACGTACTGGGAGGGACCTGGGATGTACTGGGATGTAATGGGATGGAACTGGGATGTATTGGGAGGCACTGGGAAAGAAGTGGTAGCGAACCGGGAGGGAATTGGGATGTACGGGGATGAACTGGTAGGGAACTGGGATGTACTGGCATGGAACGGGGATGTATTGGGATGTACAGGAACGGAACTGGAATGTACTGGGATGTACTGGGAGCGAACTGGGATTTACTGGGATGTACTGGGAGGAAACTGGGATATACTGGGAGGAAACTGGGAGGGAAGTGGGTGTCAACTGGGACATCCCAGTTCCCTACCAGTGCATCCCAGTCCGTCCCAGTTCCCTCCCAGTCCGTCCCAGATCCCTCCCAGTTCCCTCCCAGTACATCCTACTACATACCAGTTCCCTCCCAGTTCACTCCCAGTACACAACAGTTACCTCCCAGTACGTCCCAGTACATCCCAGTACGTCCCAGTACATCCCAGTTCCGTCCCTGTTTCCGACCAGTGCGTCCTAGTTCCCTCCCAGTACGTCCCAGTTCCCTCTTATTCCATTCCAGTTCCCTCCAGGATATCCCAGTACATCCCAGTTCCCTCCAGTACATCTCAGTTCTCTCCAATTTCCCTCCAAGTACATCCCAGTTCCCTCCCAGTTCACTCCCAGTACATAACACTTCCCTCCCAGTACATCCCAGTACATCCCAGTAGATCCTGGTACATCCCAAATCCCTGCTAGTTCCACCCGGTACAACCCAGTACAAGCCTGTACATCCTAGTTCCTCCACAGTACGTCCCAGGGCATCCCCGCACATTGTAGTGCCTCCCAGTACATCCCAGGTCCCTCCCAGTACTGGGAGGGACCTGGGATGTACTGGGAGGGACCTGGGACGTACTGGGAGGGACCTGGGATGTACTGGGATGTAATGGGACGGAACTGGGATGTATTGGGAGGCACTGGGAAAGAAGTGGTAGCGAACCGGGAGGTAATTGGGATGTACGGGGATGAACTGGTAGGGAACTGGGATGTACTGGCATGGAACGGGGATGTATTGGGATGTACAGGAACGGAACTGGAATGTACTGCGATGTACTGGGAGCAAACTGGGATTTACTGGGATGTACTGGGAGGAAACTGGGATATACTGGGAGGAAACTGGGAGGAAAGTGGGTGTCAACTGGGACATTCCAGTTTCCTCTCAGTACATCCCAGTTCCCTACCAGTGCAGCCCAGTCCGTCCCAGTTCCCTCCCAGTCCGTCCCAGTACATCCCAGTTCCCTCCCAGTTCACTCCCAGTACATAACAGATACCTCCCAGTACATCCCAGTACATCCCAGTAGATCCTGGTACATCCCAAATCCCTGCCAGTTCCACCCGGTACAACCCAGTACAAGCCTGTACATCCTAGTTCCTCCACAGTACATCCCAGGGCATCCCCGCACATTGTAGTGCCTCCGAGTACATCCCAGGTCCCTCCCAGTACTGGGAGGGACCTGGGATGTACTGTGAGGGAACTGGGACGTACTGGGAGGGAACTGGGATGTACTGGGATGTAATGGGACGGAACTGGGATGTATTGGGAGGCACTGGGAAAGAAGTGGTAGTGAACCGGGAGGGAATTGGGATGTACGGGGATGAACTGGTAGGAAACTGGGATGTACTGGCATGGAACGGGGATGTATTGGGATGTACAGGAACAGAACTGGAATGTACAGCGATGTATTGGCATGTACTGGCAGCGAGCTGGGATTTACTGGGATGTACTGGGAGGAAACTGGGATATACTGGGAGGAAACTGGGATATACTGGGAGGCATTGGGAGGGAAGTGGGTGTCAACTGGGACATTCCAGTTTCCTCCCAGTACATCCCAGTTCCCTACCAGTGCAGCCCAGTACATCCCTGATCCCTCCCAGTCCCTCCCAGTACATCCCAGTTCCCTCACAGTACATCCCAGTTCCCTCCCAGTTCACACACAGTTCACTCCCAGTTCCATTCCAGTACATCCCAGTACATGCCAGTTGCCTCCCAGTTTCCTCTAAGTACATCCCAGTACTTCAAAGTTCCCTCCCAGTACATCCCAGTTCCCTCACAGTACATCCCAGTACTTCACAGTTCACTCCCACTACATCCCAGTACGTCCCAGTTCCCCCTTGGTACATAACACTTCCCTCCCAATACATCCAAGTTCCCTCCCAGTACATCCCAATCCCCTCCCAGTACATCCCAGTTCCCTGCCAGTATGTCCCAGTACATCCCAGTTCCCTCCCAGTACATACCAGTTCCCTCCCAGTACATACCAGTTACCTCCCACTACATCCCAGTTCCCTCCCAGTACATCCCAGTTCCCTCCCAGTACATCCTGGTACATCCTGGTACATCCCAGTTCCCACCCAGTACATCCTACTACATACCAGTTCCCTCCCAGTTCACTCCCAGTACATCCCAGTACTTCACAGTTCCATCCCAGTACATCCCAGTACATCCCAGTACGCAACAGTTCCCCTCAGTACATAACACTTCCCTCCCAGTACATAACAGTACATCCCAGTGTCCTCACACTACGTCCCAGTTCCCTCCCAGTACATCCCAGTTCCCTACCAGTACATCCCAGTTCCCCCCCTGTTCACTCCCAGTACATAACTGTTACCTCCCAGTACATCCCAGTACATCCCAGTAGATCCTGGTACATCCCAAATCCCTGCCAGTTCCACCCGGTACAACCCAGAACAAGCATGTACATCCTAGTTCCTCCACAGTACATCCCAGGACATCCCCGCACATTGTAGTGCCTCCCAGTACATCCCAGTTCCCTCCCAGTACTGGGAGGGAACTGGGATGTACTGGGAGGGACCTGGGACGTACTGGGAGGGACCTGGGATGTACTGGGATGTAATGGGATGGAACTGGGATGTATTGGGAGGCACTGGGAAAGAAGTGGTAGCGAACCGGGAGGGAATTGGGATGTACGGGGATGAACTGGTAGGGAACTGGGATGTACTGGCATGGAACGGGGATGTATTGGGATGTACAGGAACGGAACTGGAATGTACTGGGATGTACTGGGAGCGAACTGGGATTTACTGGGATGTACTGGGAGGAAACTGGGATATACTGGGAGGAAACTGGGAGGGAAGTGGGTGTCAACTGGGACATCCCAGTTCCCTACCAGTGCATCCCAGTCCGTCCCAGTTCCCTCCCAGTCCGTCCCAGATCCCTCCCAGTTCCCTCCCAGTACATCCTACTACATACCAGTTCCCTCCCAGTTCACTCCCAGTACACAACAGTTACCTCCCAGTACGTCCCAGTACATCCCAGTACGTCCCAGTACATCCCAGTTCCGTCCCTGTTTCCGACCAGTGCGTCCTAGTTCCCTCCCAGTACGTCCCAGTTCCCTCTTATTCCATTCCAGTTCCCTCCAGGATATCCCAGTACATCCCAGTTCCCTCCAGTACATCTCAGTTCTCTCCAATTTCCCTCCAAGTACATCCCAGTTCCCTCCCAGTTCACTCCCAGTACATAACACTTCCCTCCCAGTACATCCCAGTACATCCCAGTAGATCCTGGTACATCCCAAATCCCTGCTAGTTCCACCCGGTACAACCCAGTACAAGCCTGTACATCCTAGTTCCTCCACAGTACATCCCAGGGCATCCCCGCACATTGTAGTGCCTCCCAGTACATCCCAGGTCCCTCCCAGTACTGGGAGGGACCTGGGATGTACTGGGATGTAATGGGAGGCACTGGGAAAGAAGTGGTAGTGAACCGGGAGGGAATTGGGATGTACGGGGATGAACTGGTAGGAAACTGGGATGTACTGGCATGGAACGGGGATGTATTGGGATGTACAGGAACGGAACTGGAATGTACGGCGATGTATTGGCATGTACTGGGAGCGAACTGGGATTTACTGGGATGTACTGGGAGGAAACTGGGATATACTGGGAGGAAACTGGGAGGGAAGTGGGTGTCAACTGGGACATTCCAGTTTCCTCCCAGTACATCCCAGTTCCCTACCAGTGCAGCCCAGTACATCCCAGATCCCTCCCAGTCTGTCCCAGTACATCCCAGTACATCCCAGTTCCCTCACAGTACATCCCAGTTCCCTCCCAGTTCACACACAGTTCACTCCCAGTTCCATTCCAGTACATCCCAGTACATGCCTGTTGCCTCCCAGTTTCCTCTAAGTACATCCCAGTACTTCAAAGTTCCCTCCCAGTACATCCCAGTTCCCTCACAGTACATCCCAGTACTTCACAGTTCACTCCCACTACATCCCAGTACGTCCCAGTTCCCCCTTGGTACATAACACTTCCCTCCCAATACATCCAAGTTCCCTCCCAGTACATCCCAATCCCCTCCCAGTACATCCCAGTTCCCTGCCAGTATGTCCCAGTACATCCCAGTTCCCTCCCAGTACATACCAGTTCCCTCCCACTACATCCCAGTTCCCTCCCAGTTCCCTCCCACTACATCCCAGTTCCCTCCCAGTACATACCAGTTCCCTCCCAGTACATCCTGGTACATCCTGGTACATCCCAGTTCCCACCCAGTACATCCTACTACATACCAGTTCCCTCCCAGTTCACTCCCAGTACATCCCAGTACTTCACAGTTCCATCCCAGTACATCCCAGTACGTCCCAGTTCCCCTCAGTACATAACACTTCCCTCCCAGTACATACCAGTACATCCCAGTGTCCTCACAGTACGTCCCAGTTCCCTCCCAGTACATCCCAGTTCCCTACCAGTACGTCCCAACTCCCTCCCAGTTCACTCCCAGTACATAACAGTTACCTCCCAGTACATCCCAGTACATCCCAGTAGATCCTGGTACATCCCAAATCCCTGCCAGTTCCACCCGGTACAACCCAGTACAAGCCTGTACATCCTAGTTCCTCCACAGTACATCCCAGGGCATCCCCGCACATTGTAGTGCCTCCCAGTACATCCCAGGTCCCTCCCAGTACTGGGAGGGACCTGGGATGTACTGGGAGGGAACTGGGACGTACTGGGAGGGAACTGGGATGTACTGGGATGTAATGGGACGGAACTGGGATGTATTGGGAGGCACTGGGAAAGAAGTGGTAGTGAACCGGGAGGGAATTGGGATGTACGGGGATGAACTGGTAGGAAACTGGGATGTACTGGCCTGGAACGGGGATGTATTGGGATGTACAGGAACGGAACTGGAATGTACAGCGATGTATTGGCATGTACTGGCAGCGAGCTGGGATTTACTGGGATCTACTGGGAGGAAACTGGGATATACTGGGAGGAAACTGGGATATACTGGGAGGCATTGGGAGGGAAGTGGGTGTCAACTGGGACATTCCAGTTTCCTCCCAGTACATCCCAGTTCCCTACCAGTGCAGCCCAGTACACCCCAGTTCCCTCCAGTCCGTCCCAATCCCCTCCCAGTACATCCCAGTTCCCTGCCAGTATGTCCCAGTACATCCCAGTTCCCTCCCAGTACATACCAGTTCCCTCCCAGTACATCCCAGTTCCCTCCCACTACATCCCAGTACATCCCAGTTCCCTCCCGGTACATCCCAGTTCCCTCCCGGTACATCCCAGTTCCCTCCCGGTACATCCCAGTTCCCACCCAGTACATCCTACTACATACCAGTTCCCTCCCAGTTCACTCCCAGTACATCCCAGTACTTCACAGTTCCCTCCCAGTACATCCCAGTACGTCCCAGTTCCCCATAGTACATAACACTTCCCTCCCAGTACATAACAGTACATCCCAGTGTCCTCACAGTACGTCCCAGTTCCCTCCCAGTACATACCAGTTCGCTCCCAGTACATCCCAGTTCCCTCCCAGTTCCCTCCCACTACATCCCAGTACATCCCAGTTCCCTCCCAGTACATACCAGTTCCCTCCCAGTACATCCCAGTATATCCTGGTACATGCCAGTTCCCACCAAGTACATCCTACTACATACCAGTTCCCTCCCAGTTCACTCCCAGTACATCCCAGTACTTCACAGTTCCCTCCCAGTACATCCCAGTACGTCCCAGTTCCCCTCAGTACATAACACTTCCCTCCCAGTACATAACAGTACATCCCAGTGTCCTCACACTACGTCCCAGTTCCCTCCCAGTACATCCCAGTTCCCTACCAGTACATCCCAGTTAGCTCCCTGTTCCTTCCCAGTACATAACAGTTACCTCCCAGTACATCCCAGTAGATCCTGGTACATCCCAAATCCCTGCCAGTTCCACCCGGTACAACCCAGTACAAGCCTGTACATCCTAGTTCCTCCACAGTACATCCCAGGGCATCCCCGCACATTGTAGTGCCTCCCAGTACATCCCAGTTCCCTCCCAGTACTGGGAGGGACCTGGGATGTACTGGGAGGGAACTGGGATGTACTGGGAGGGACCTGGGATGTACTGGGAGGGAACTGGGATGTACTGGGAGGGACCTGGGATGTACTGGGATGTAATGGGACGGAACTGGGATGTAATGGGACGGAACTGGGAAAGAAGTGGTAGTGAACCGGGAGGGAATTGGGATGTACGGGGATGAACTGGTAGGGAACTGGGATGTACTGGCATGGAACGGGGATGTATTGGGATGGACAGGAACAGAACTGGAATGTACAGCGATGTATTGGCATGTACTGGCAGCGAGCTGGGATTTACTGGGATGTACTGGGAGGAAACTGGGATATACTGGGAGGAAACTGGGATATACTGGGAGGTAACTGGGATATACTGGGAGGTAACTGGGATATACTGGGAGGCATTGGGAGGGAAGTGGGTGTCAACTGGGACATTCCAGTTTCCTCCCAGTACATCCCAGTTCCCTACCAGTGCAGCCCAGTACATCCCAGTTCCCTCCCAGTCCGTCCCAATCCCCTCCCAGTACATCCCAGTTCCCTGCCACTATGTCCCAGTACATCCCAGTTCCCTCCCAGTACATACCAGTTCCCTCCCAGTACATCCCAGTTCCCTACCAGTTCCCTCCCACTACATCCCAGTTCCCTCCCAGTACATACCAGTTGCCTCCCGGTACATCCCAGTTCCCACCCAGTACATCCTACTACATACCAGTTCCCTCCCAGTTCACTCCCAGTACATCCCAGTACTTCACAGTTCCCTCCCAGTACATCCCAGTACGTCCCAGTTCCCCTCAGTACATAACACTTCCCTCCCAGTGCATACCAGTACATCCCAGTGTCCTCACGGTACGTCCCAGTTCCCTCCCAGTACATCCCAGTTCCCTACCAGTTCACTCCCAGTACATAACAGTTACCTCCCAGTACATCCTAGTAGATCCTAGGATATTTCAAATCCCTGCCAGTTCCACCCGGTACAACCCAGTACAAGCCTGTACATCCTAGTTCCTCCACGGTACATCCCAGGGCATCCCCGCACATTGTAGTGCCTCCCAGTACATCCCAGTTCCCTCCCAGTACTGGGAGGGACCTGGGTTGTACTGGGAGGGACCTGGGACGTACTGGGAGGGAACTGGGACGTACTGGGATGTAATGGGACGGAACTGGGATGTATTGGGAGGCACTGGGAAAGAAGTGGTAGTGAACCGGGAGGGAATTGGGATGTACGGGGATGAACTGGTAGGAAACTGGGATGTACTGGCATGGAACGGGGATGTATTGGGATGTACAGGAACAGAACTGGAATGTACAGCGATGTATTGGGATGTACTGGCAGCGAGCTGGGATTTACTGGGATGTACTGGGAGGAAACTGGGATATACTGGGAGGAAACTGGGATATACTGGGAGGCATTGGGAGGGAAGTGGGTGTCAACTGGGACATTCCAGTTTCCTCCCAGTACATCCCAGTTCCCTACCAGTGCAGCCCAGTACATCCCAGTTCCCTCCCAGTCCGTCCCAATCCCCTCCCAGTACATCCCAGTTCCCTGCCAGTATGTCCCAGTACATCCCAGTTCCCTCCCAGTACATACCAGTTCCCTCCCAGTACATCCCAGTTTCCTCCCAGTTCCCTCCCACTACATCCCAGTACATCCCAGTTCCCTCCCAGTACATACCAGTTCCCTCCCAGTACATCCCAGTTCCCACCCAGTACATCCTACTACATACCAGTTCCCTCCCAGTTCACTCCCACTACATCCCAGTACTTCACAGTTCCCTCCCAGTACGTCCCAGTACGTCCCAGTTCCCCTCAGTACATAACACTTCCCTCCCAGTACATACCAGTACATCCCAGTGTCCTCACAGTACGTCCCAGTTCCCTCACAGTACTGGGAGGGAACTGGGATGTACTGGGAGGGAACTGGGATGTACTGGGATGTAATGGGACGGAACTGGGATGTATTGGGAGGCACTGGGAAAGAAGTGGTAGTGAACCGGGAGGGAATTGGGATGTACGGGGATGAACTGGTAGGAAACTGGGATGTACTGGCATGGAACGGGGATGTATTGGGATGGACAGGAACGGAACTGGAATGTACGGCGATGTATTGGGATGTACTGGGAGCGAACTGGGATTTACTGGGATGTACTGGGAGGAAACTGGGATATACTGGGATGAAACTGGGATATACTGGGAGGAAACTGGGAGGGAAGTGGGTGTCAACTGGGACATTCCAGTTTCCTCCCAGTACATCCCAGTTCCCTACCAGTGCAGCCCAGTACATCCCAGTACATCCCAGTTCCCTCACAGTACATCCCAGTTCCCTCCCAGTTCACACACAGTTCACTCTCAGTTCCATTCCAGTACATCCCAGTACATGCCAGTTGCCTCCCAGTTTCCTCTAAGTACATCCCAGTACTTTAAAGTTCCCTCCCAGTACATCCCAGTTCCCTCACAGTACATCCCAGTACTTCACAGTTCACTCCCACTACATCCCAGTACGTCCCAGTTCCCCCTTGGTACATAACACTTCCCTCCCAATACATCCAAGTTCCCGCCCAGTACATCCCAATCCCCTCCCAGTACATCCCAGTTCCCTGCCAGTATGTCCCAGTACATCCCAGTTCCCTCCCAGTACATACCAGTTCCCTCCCAGTTCCCACCCACTACATCCCAGTTCCCTCCCACTACATACCAGTTCCCTCCCAGTACATCCCAGTACATCCTGGTACATCCCAGTTCCCACCCAGTACATCCTACTACATACCAGTTCCCTCCCAGTTCACTCCCAGTACATCCCAGTACTTCACAGTTCCATCCCAGTACATCCCAGTACGCACCAGTTCCCCTCAGTACATAACACTTCCCTCCCAGTACATACCAGTACATCCCAGTGTCCTCACACTACGTCCCAGTTCCCTCACAGTACATCCCAGTTCCCTACCAGTACGTCCCAGTTCCCTCCCTGTTCACTCCCAGTACATAACAGTTACCTCCCAGTACATCCCAGTACATCCCAGTAGATCCTGGTACATCCCAAATCCCTGCCAGTTCCACCCGGTACAACCCAGTACAAGCCTGTACATCCTAGTTCCTCCACAGTACATCCCAGGGCATCCCCGCACATTGTAGTGCCTCCCAGTACATCCCAGTTCCCTCCCAGTACTGGGAGGGACCTGGGATGTACTGGGAGGGACCTGGGATGTACTGGGAGGGAACTGGGATGTACTGGGATGTAATGGGACGGAACTGGGATGTAATGGGACGGAACTGGGATGTAATGGGACGGAACTGGGAAAGAAGTGGTAGTGAACCGGGAGGGAATTGGGATGTACGGGGATGAACTGGTAGGGAACTGGGATGTACTGGCATGGAACGGGGATGTATTGGGATGTACAGGAACAGAACTGGAATGTACAGCGATGTATTGGCATGTACTGGCAGCGAGCTGGGATTTACTGGGATGTACTGGGAGGAAACTGGGATATACTGGGAGGAAACTGGGATATACTGGGAGGCATTGGGAGGGAAGTGGGTGTCAACTGGGACATTCCAGTTTCCTCCCAGTACATCCCAGTTCCCTACCAGTGCAGCCCAGTACATCCCAGTTCCCTCCCAGTCCGTCCCAATCCCCTCCCAGTACATCCCAGTTCCCTGCCAGTATGTCCCAGTACATCCCAGTTCCCTCCCAGTACATTCCAGTTTCCTCCCACTTCCCACCCACTACATCCCAGTACATCCCAGTTCCCTCCCAGTACATACCAGTTCCCTCCCAGTACATCCCAGTTCCCACCCAGTACATCCTACTACATACCAGTTCCCTCCCAGTTCACTCCCAGTACATCCCAGTACTTCACAGTTCCCTCCCAGTACATCCCAGTACGTCCCAGTTCCCCTCAGTACATAACACTTCCCTCCCAGTACATACCAGTACATCCCAGTGTCCTCACAGTACGTCCCAGTTCCCTCACAGTACTGGGAGGGAACTTGGATGTACTGGGAGGGAACTGGGATGTACTGGGATGTAATGGGACGGAACTGGGATGTATTGGGAGGCACTGGGAAAGAAGTGGTAGTGAACCGGGAGGGAATTGGGATGTACGGGGATGAACTGGTAGGAAACTGGGATGTACTGGCATGGAACGGGGATGTATTGGGATGGACAGGAACAGAACTGGAATGTACGGCGATGTATTGGGATGTACTGGGAGCGAACTGGGATTTACTGGGATGTACTGGGAGGAAACTGGGATATACTGGGAGGAAACTGGGATATACTGGGAGGCATTGGGAGGGAAGTGGGTGTCAACTGGGACATTCCAGTTTCCTCCCAGTACATCCCAGTTCCCTACCAGTGCAGCCCAGTACATCCCAGTTCCCTCCCAGTCCGTCCCAATCCCCTCCCAGTACATCCCAGTTCCCTGCCAGTATGTCCCAGTACATCCCAGTTCCCTCCCAGTACATACCAGTTCCCTCCCAGTACATACCAGTTTCCTCCCAGTTCCCTCCCAGTACATCCTGGTACATCCCAGTTCCCACCCAGTACATCCTGGTACATCCCAGTTCCCACCCAGTACATCCTGGTACATACCAGTTCCCTCCCAGTTCACTCCCAGTACATCCCAGTACTTCACAGTTCCCTCCCAGTACATCCCAGTACGTCCCAGTTCCCCTCAGTACATAACACTTCCCTCCCAGTACATACCAGTACATCCCAGTGTCCTCACAGTACGTCCCAGTTCCCTCACAGTACATCCCAGTTTCCTCCCAGTACATCCCAGTTCCCTCCCAGTTCACTCCCAGTACATAACAGTTACCTCCCAGTACATCCCAGTAGATCCTGGTACATCCCAAATCCCTGCCAGTTCCACCCGGTACAACCCAGTACAAGCCTGTACATCCTAGTTCCTCCACAGTACATCCCAGGGCATCCCCGCACATTGTAGTGCCTCCCAGTACATCCCAGGTCCCTCCCAGTACTGGGAGGGAACTGGGATGTACTGGGAGGGAACTGGGACGTACTGGGAGGGAACTGGGACGTACTGGGAGGGAACTGGGATGTACTGGGATGTAATGGGACGGAACTGGGATGTATTGGGAGGCACTGGGAAAGAAGTGGTAGTGAACCGGGAGGGAATTGGGATGTACGGGGATGAACTGGTAGGAAACTGGGATGTACTGGCATGGAACGGGGATGTATTGGGATGTACAGGAACGGAACTGGAATGTACTGCGATGTACTGGGATGTACTGGGAGCAAACTGGGATTTACTGGGATGTACTGGGAGGAAACTGGGATATACTGGGAGGCACTGGGAGGGAAGTGGGTGTCAACTGGGACATTCCAGTTTCCTCCCAGTACATCCCAGTTCCCTACCAGTGCAGCCCAGTACATCCCAGTTCCCTCCCAGTCTGTCCCAATCCCCTCCCAGTACATCCCAGTTCCCTGCCAGTATGTCCCAGTACATCCCAGTTCCCTCCCAGTACATACCAATTCCCTCCCAGTACATCCCAGTTCCCTACCAGTTCCCTCCCACTACATCCCAGTACATCCCAGTTCCCTCCCAGTAAATCCCAGTTCCCTCCCAGTACATCCTGGTACATCCCAGTTCCCACCCAGTACATCCTACTACATACCAGTTCCCTCCCAGTTCACTCCCAGTACATCCCAGTACTTCACAGTTCCCTCCCAGTACATCCCAGTACGTCCCAGTTCCCCTCAGTACATAACACTTCCCTCCCAGTACATACCAGTACATCCCAGTGTCCTCACAGTACGTCCCAGTTCCCTCACAGTACATCCCAGTTTCCTCCCAGTACATCCCAGTTCCCTCCCTGTTCACTCCCAGTACATAACAGTTACCTCCCAGTACATCCCAGTACATCCTGGTACATCCCAAATCCCTGCCAGTTCACCCGGTACAACCCAGTACAAGCCTGTACATCCTAGTTCCTCCACAGTACATCCCAGGGCATCCCCGCACATTGTAGTGCCTCCCAGTACATCCCAGATCCCTCCCAGTACATCCGAGATCCCTCCCAGTCTGTCCCAGTACGTCCCAGTACATCCCAGTTCCCTCACAGTACATCCCAGTTCCCTCACAGTTCACACACAGTTCACTCCCAGTTCCATTCCAGTACATCCCAGTACATGCCACTTTCCTCCAAGTAAACCCCAGTTCCCTCCCACTACATCCAAGTTCCCTCCCACTTCCCTCTAAGTACATCCCAGTACTTCACAGTTCACTCCCAGTACATCCCAGTTCCCCCTCGGTACATAACAATTCCCTCCCAGTACACCCCAGTACATCCCAGTTCCCTCCCAGTATGTCCCACTACATCCCAGTTCCCTCCCAGTCCATCCCAGTTCCCTCCCAGTAAATCCCAATTCCCAACACTTTCCACCCAGTACATCCCAGTTCCCTCCCAGTACATCCCAGTTCCCTCTAAGTACATCCCAGTACTTCACAGTTCCCTCCCAGTTCACTCCCAGTACACAACAGTTACCTCCCAGTACATCCCAGTACATCCGAGTAGATACTAGGACATTTCAAATCCCTGCCAGTTCCACCCGGTACAACCGAGTACAAGCCTGTACATCCTAGTTCCTCCACGGTACATCCCTGTGCATCCCCGCACATTGTAGTGCCTTCCAGTACATCCCAGGTCCCTCCCAGTTCACTCCCAGTACACAACAGTTACCTCCCAGTACATCCCAGTACATCCCAGTAGATCCTGGTACATCCCAAATCCCTGCCAGTTCCACCCGGTACAACCCAGTACAAGCCTGTACATCCTAGTTCCTCCACGGTACATCCCAGGGCATCCCCGCACATTGTAGTGCCTCCCAGTACATCCCAGGTCCCTCCCAGTACTGGGAGGGAACTGGGACGTACTGGGAGGGAACTGGGACGTACTGGGATGTAATGGGACGGAACTGGGATGTATTGGGAGGCACTGGGAAAGAAGTGGTAGTGAACCGGGAGGGAATTGGGATGTACGGGGATGAACTGGTAGGGAACTGGGATGTACTGGCATGGAACGGGGATGTATTGGGATGTACAGGAACGGAACTGGAATGTACTGCGATGTACTGGGAGCAAACTGGGATTTACTGGGATGTACTGGGAGGAAACTGGGATATACTGGGAGGAAACTGGGAGGAAAGTGGGTGTCAACTGGGACATTCCAGTTTCCTCCCAGTACATCCCAGTTCCCTACCAGTGCATCCCAGTCCGTCCCAGTACATCCCAGTTCCCTCCCAGTACATCCTACTACATACCAGTTCCCTCCCAGTTCCCTCCCAGTAAACAACAGTTCCCTCCCAGTACGTCCCAGTTCCCTCCCAGTACGTCCCAGTACATCCCAGTTCCGTCCCTGTTTCCGACCAGTGCGTCCTAGTTGCCTCTTATTCCATTCCAGTTCCCTCCAGTACATCTCAGTTCTCTCCCATTTCCCTCCAAGTACATCCCAGTTCCCTCCCAGTTCACTCCCAGTACACAACAGTTACCTCCCAGTACATCCCAGTACATCCCAGTAGATCCTAGGACATTTCAAATCCCTGCTAGTTCCACCCGGTACAACCCAGTACAAGCCTGTACATCCTAGTTCCTCCACAGTACATCCCAGGGCATCCCCGCACATTGTAGTGCCTCCCAGTACATCCCAGTTCCCTCCCAGTACATCCCAGTTCCCTCTAAGTACATCCCAGTACTTCACAGTTCCCTCCCAGTTCACTCCCAGTACACAACAGTTACCTCCCAGTACATCCCAGTACATCCTAGTAGATACTAGGACATTTCAAATCCCTGCCAGTTCCACCCGGTACAACCCAGTACAAGCCTGTACATCCTAGTTCCTCCACAGTACATCCCAGGGCATCCCCGCACATTGTAGTGCCTCCCAGTACATCCCAGTTCCCTCCCAGTACATCCAAGTTCCCTCTAAGTACATCCCAGTACTTCACAGTTCCCTCCCAGTTCACTCCCAGTACACAACAGTTACCTCCCAGTACATCCCAGTACATCCTAGTAGATACTAGGACATTTCAAATCCCTGCTAGTTCCACCCGGTACAACCCAGTACAAGCCTGTACATCCTAGTTCCTCCACAGTACATCCCAGGGCATCCCCGCACATTGTAGTGCCTCCCAGTACATCCCAGTTCCCTCCCAGTACTGGGAGGTATCTGGGATGTACTGGGAGGGAACTGGGATGTACTGGGATGTAATGGGACGGATCTGGGATGTATTGGGAGGCACTGGGAAAGAAGTGGTAGTGAACCGGGAGGGAATTGGGATGTACGGGGATGAACTGGTAGGGAACTGGGATGTACTGGCATGGAACGGGGATGTATTGGGATGGACAGGAACGGAACTGGAATGTACGGCGATGTATTGGGTTGTACTGGGAGCGAACTGGGATTTACTGGGATGTACTGGGAGGAAACTGGGATTTACTGGGAGGAAACTGGGATATACTGGGAGGAAACTGGGATATACTGGGAGGAAACTGGGAGGGAAGTGGGTGTCAACTGGGACATTCCAGTGTCCTCCCAGTACATCCCAGTTCCCTACCAGTGCAGCCCAGTACATCCCAGATCCCTCCCAGTCCCTCCCAGTACATCCCAGTACCCTCCCAGTTCACACAGAGTTCACTCCCAGTTCCATTCCAGTACGTCCCACTACATCCCAGTTGCCTCCCAGTTTCCTCTAAGTACATCCCAGTACTTCAAAGTTCCCTCCCAGTACATCCCAGTTCCCTCTAAGTACATCCCAGTACTTCACAGTTCACTCCCACTACATCCCAGTACGTCCCAGTTCCCCCTTGGTACATAACACTTCCCTCCCAATACATCCAAGTTCCCTCCCAGTACATCCCAATCCCCTCCCAGTACATCCCAGTTCCCTGCCAGTATGTCCCCAGTACATCCCAGTTCCCTCCCAGTACATACCAGTTCCCTCCCAGTACATCCCAGTACATCCCAGTTCCCTCCCAGTATATCCCAGTACATCCTGGTACATCCCAGTTCCCACCCAGTACATCCTACTACATACCAGTTCCCTCCCAGTTGACTCCCAGTACATCCCAGTACTTCACAGTTCCCTCCCAGTACATCCCAGTACGTCCCAGTTCCCTTCAGTACATAAAACTTCCCTCCCAGTACATAACAGTACATCCCAGTGTCCTCACAGTACATCCCAGTTCCCTACCAGTTCCTTCCCAGTACATAACAGTTACCTCCCAGTACATCCCAGTACATCCTGGTACATTCCATATCCCTGCCAGTTGCACCCGGTACAACCGAGTACAAGCCTGTACATCCTAGTTCCTCCACAGTACATCCCAGGGCATCCCCGCTCATTGTAGTGCCTCCCAGTACATCCCAGTTCCCTCCCAGTACTGGGAGGGACCTGGGATGTACTGGGAGGGAACTGGGACGTACTGGGAGGGACCTGGGATGTACTGGGATGTAATGGGACGGAACTGGGATGTATTGGGAGGCACTGGGAAAGAAGTGGTAGTGAACCGGGAGGGAATTGGGATGTACGGGGATGAACTGGTAGGAAACTGGGATGTACGGGCATGGAACGGGGATGTATTGGGATGTACAGGCAGGGAACTGGAATGTACTGCGATGTACTGGGATGTACTGGGAGCAAACTGGGATTTACTGGGATGTACTGGGAGGAAACTGGGATATACTGGGAGGCACTGGGAGGGAAGTGGGTGTCAACTGGGACATTCCAGATTCCTCCCAGTACATCCCAGTTCCCTACCAGTGCATCCCAGTACATCCCAGATCCCTACCAGTGCATCCCAGTACATCCCAGTACATCCCAGTTCCCTCACAGTACATCCCAGTTCCCTCACAGTTCACACACAGTTCCCTCACAGTTCCATACCAGTACAGCCCAGTACATGCCACTTTCCTCCAAGTAAATCCCAGTACCCTCCCACTACATCCAAGTTCCCTCCCACTTCCCTCTAAGTACATCCCAGTACTTCACAGTTCACTCCCAGTACATCCCAGTTCCCCCTCGGTACATAACAGTCCCCTCCCAGTACACCCCAGTACATCCCAGTTCCCTCCCAGTATGTCCCACTACATCCCAGCTCCCTCCCAGTCCATCCCAGTTCCCTCCCAGTAAATCCCAATTCCCAACACTTCCCACCCAGTACATCCCAGTTCCCTCCCAGTACATCCCAGTTCCCTCTAAGTACATCCCAGTACTTCACAGTTCCCTCCCAGCACATCCCAGTACGTCCCAGTTCCCCTCAGTACATAACACTTCCCTCCCAGTACATCCCAGTACATCCCAGTAGATCCTGGTACATCCCAAATCCCTGCTAGTTCCACCCGGTACAACCCAGTACAAGCCTGTACACCCTACTTCCTCCACGGTACATCCCAGGACATCCCAGCACATTGTAGTGCCTCCCAGTACACCCCAGTTCCCTCCCAGTACATCCCATTACATTCCAGTGCCCTCCCAGTACATCCCAGTACATCCCAGTTCCATCCCAGTACATCCCAGTTCCCTCCCAGTACATCCCAGTACTTCACAGTTCCCTCCCAGCACATCCCAGTACGTCCCAGTTACCCTCAGTACATAACACTTCCCTCCCAGTACATACCAGTACATCCCAGTTCCCTACCAGTTCCTTCCCAGTACATAACAGTTACCTCCCAGTACATCCCAGTACATCCTGGTACATCCCAAATCCCTGCCAGTTCCACCCGGTACAACCCAGTACAAGCCTGTACATCCTAGTTCCTCCACACTACATCCCAGGACATCCCAGGACATTGTAGAGCCTCCCAGTACGTCCCAGTTCCCTCCCAGTACAACCCAGTAGATCCTGGTACGTCCCCATTCCCCGCACTGTACGTCCCCGTTCCCCGCACTGTACTGGGAGGACAACCGAGCCTGCGCAGTGACTGACATAGGGAACGAGCAAGTTTGTACCCATCACTAGACAAGACAATAATGACTATGTATGAGTATGTGAAATTTTCATCTATAAATTGTACGGGAAAGGTGCGTGAGGTACGCACGCCAGGAGGAGCGATCCCCCGTGCATCCGGCGCCGCGAATAAAGAATGCCTGCTCTTTAATACTAAATTGGTGTTGAGGAGTCGTTTCCGATTTTAACGCGTTTTTCGGTAACACAGGGAGTCAGATCAAGAGAGCCAGAGAACAACAAAACACCGACAGGCTACAGGACAGAGCAGGAGGAATAAAAAAAAAAAAAAAAACGGAGCCAGAGCCAGGCAGAGAGAGGCGGAGAAAGAAAAAGGAGCCACAGGCTACAGGACAGAGAGAGGGAGGACTGAAAAGATGGGGAGGCAGGGAGACACTCAGAGCGAGACGGAGAAAGAAGGTGCGGGGGGGGGGGGGCGCAAAAAAAAAAGTCAATTTTGCAGCAGGTAAGGAAAGAGAGGGGGCCGGGGGAGAGACAGGGAGGGCCCAGGACGTACAAGAGAGGCAACGGGGCCCCAGTGGCCCAGGACTCACCGCGACTCTCGCTCTCAGCGCTGCTGGCACAATTTAGCCGTTCAGATGCTTCTTTCCCCTCCTCTCCTCCCTGCCTCTTCTGCAGCTCCAGACTCTAGGCCGTCCTCCACCTGAAGAGAATACGTGGGTGTCTTACAGCTCTTACCAGATGAGGCTTCCTAGGCACGTAGCCTAGCTCGCTCGTGCACTACACGCCCGTACCCAACTCCGGGTTACGCATACAGACCCTACGGTGCATGTTAGTGGCCTGGCCCGCTGCGGGCTATGAAGGGGGATCCTTCCTCCCCCACCTGCATGGACAGGCTCTCTCTTGCCTGCGGCAGGAAGGCAGCTGGCAGCCAGAGCACCTTCAGTTTCTTCTTCTTTACCTTTCGTTGGCGTCTCCAGCTTCAGCCGAGGCAGCTCCTGTCCGCAGCCGGGAAGGGCTTTGTCTATCCCTTTTCGGCCCTGCGCTGCGAGGACGGCGAGGACGGGCAGAGAGAAGCCACGCGAGCCTGAGACGGCCGCAGGCAACGGCATCCCCGGGGGAAGGACAGACAACCACGTCCTCAGCACGGTCTCTGGGAGAGGGAAAGAAGAAACAGCGACCGTCATTACCGTCGATCGACCCTGGCCAAAGCCTCTCCTTCCGCAGGGGCTTCTGGACACACCGCTCCCTCCCCACGCTACTGCTAAGGGCCCCTGCACCAAGGGGGAATCCAGTGCGCTTGAGGGACGGCTTGCTGCCTTCACGACAGGGCCTGGGGGCGGCCTAAGGCTATGCAGCACGCTTATGGGGAGGTGCCGGAGCTGGGGGCAGGCGCACGGGGCAAGGGGGGCCAGGGGAGGCTGAGCGGGACCTCCGGTGGGCCGGGGACGCGGCCATCATCTGCGCCCTGGGCACGGGGAAAAGGTCATCGTCCTCCTCCTTTCCCTCTTCCCTTCTGTCAGCTCCCGGGGAACTCACCGCTTCTCGGGAAGCGGCCGCACCCGCAAGCCCCCAGTAATCAACACGAAGCCAACCCCAAAAATACACCTCGCGTACCGTACGCGCCACGGCCGCCCGGCACCCGAGCGCCGGAAGACCGCGCCTCCCGCCATGCCCGGCGAACCACGTGACAGGGCCGGCAGCCACTGCGCCAGGAATACAGCTCCCGGCATGCTCTGCGGCACAACCCGGCCGCCCGGCAGCCGCAAGGACTACAGCTCCCGGCATGCTCTGCGGCACAACCCGGCCGCCCGGCGGCCGGTTTGATGCGGAGCCACCCAGCATCCCTGCGAGCACAGCTGCAGGCGCAACAGCAGTTACGCAGCCACAACTAGGCACTAAACAAAGGCTTTCCAACACTGGAGGTCTAGAACAGGTAGACATTAGCACAGAAGCACAAGGGGCTCCGTCACCCTGCACAAATCTCCCCGTGCCTACACACGCACACGTTCAGAAGTTACTTATCAGAAAACGCCCGACTCAGCCATTTGCCACAGTCACGAGACTCACGACATGATAACACGACATGACACGCGAGGTGGGCTCAGAGTTTTAAGGCAAGAAATACCTCCCACGCCCCCCACCCGAGATCTTTCAGGGTCCACACCTGCCATCGCCCCGCACCAAACCTACCCGGCCAAAGGCTTTCAGGTGGCCCGAAACACTGTACACAGAAAATAACCAGGGACAGACCTGCATTGTTCGGAAGCGAACGATGCCCGACCGGGGCTCCTCTGCGGGGCACGGAGCCCCCCGGCCCCGCCCGGAGACACACACCCGCCCCCCGCTGCCCGAACTCACCCACCAGCGCTCTCCGGCCCCCGGACACGGCCGCGCTGCTCTCTCAGGCGGCTGCCGCAGGCGAGGCTCGGGCACCGCCAGGCCTCCAGGCGTCCCGAGGGGCTGCCGGCCACCGCAGGGGATGGCTGCCGGCGGCCGGACCGCCGCGGCGCTCCCCGCCCAGCTCCGAGCAGGCTCCGCCGGCCGCGGGCTTCCCACGCCGGGCCGCAGAGGGGCCCCGGCACCGCACAGGGACGCCTCGCGACCCGGCCGCCACACGCACCGGCCCTTCGGCCTCCACACGCACCGCTCCCGCCCCCGCTCCGACGCGCCGCGCACGCGCCACCGGAAGCCCGAGCCCCGCGGGGCGGCCCTTAAAGGGCGGCCGGAAGGAACGGCCCCCACCGGCCCCGCCACCGCGCCCAGCCGGTGAGCGCCAGCGCCCCCTGCTGGCCGGGCCGCGCTCAGCTCGCGAGGGCGCCGAGGGCCGGGCGGGGCGGGACGCGCCGGCTCGGGGCCAGCGCCTTCTCGGAGCGAGCGGGAAACCCCTGCGGGCCCCGGTCACGGCCGGGCACAGCCGCGCGCCCTCCGAGAGCTGCTGAACGGGGCTGCCGCTCGTGACACATACCGAGCCGTCTGCGACGGGAGCGGGCAGAGGAGGAAGGGGCCGGCGGCCGCGGGGCCCTGGCCCCAGGCGGGGGGGGGGGGGGGGGGGGGGCTGGGGCCCGGGGGGCCGCCCCCCTACTCACAGTTCCCTCACAGTTCCCTCACAGTTCCCTCACAGTTCCCTCACAGTTCCCTCACAGTTCCCTCACAGTTCCCTCACAGTTCCCTCACAGTTCCCTCACAGTTCCCTCACAGTTCCCTCACAGTTCCCTCACAGTTCCCTCACAGTTCCCTCACAGTTCCCTCACAGTTCCCTCACAGTTCCCTCACAGTTCCCTCACAGTTCCCTCACAGTTCCCTCACAGTTCCCTCACAGTTCCCTCACAGTTCCCTCACAGTTCATCCCATGGACGGAACCGGGACCTACTGTGAGGCACTGGGAAAGAAGTGGGAGGAAGCCGGGACAGACCAATATAGCCCAGTATGGACTAGACCAATATAGCCCAGTATGGACTAGACCAATATAGCCCAGTATGGACTGGAGGGAACTGCGAGGGAACCGCGAGAGAACCCCACAGAACAAACCATGGGGCACGAGAAGGCAGAGAATTAAGAATTAGGGACAGGGAGCCAGAAAAAAAAAAAGAAAAAAACCAAAGGGAGACAGAGAGCAAAAGGAATCGCAATGCGTACGGAGAGAAGAGAGAAACAATTCTAGCATAGGGTCACGCGGGAGCCAGGGACAGCAAGATGGAGAAAGGACAGAAGCTACAGGCTACAGGGCAGAGAGGGAAGAATTAATGAATAGACACAGAGAGCTGGGCAGAAAGACATGGAGAAAGGCTAAAGATCACACGGCCTACAGGGAAGAGAGAAGAGAGGGAGGAATTTTAAAAACAGGGGCAAGAAGCCAGAGAGAGGGAGAGAGAAGCAACAATAAAATGGGGACAAGCCACAGGGCAGCGAGGAGGGAATCAATGAATAAGAACACGAGACCAAAGAGAACACAATGTAGAATGGAAAAAAGGAACAGCGGCCTACAGGGAAGGAGGAATTAAAGATCAGGCACTGGGAGGCAGACAGAGACACATGAAGAAACAAGTGGAAAAAAAAAAAACAAAAACAAACCAACAGCAATGGGCTACAAAGACAGAGAGGGAGGAAATGAGGAAATAAAACATCGCAGCAAGGAGCTGGACAGAGAGAGATGAGGACAAACAAATAGCACGGGTCCACGTGACAGAGAACGTGGAATTAGAACACAGAGAGAGGGAGCCGGACAGAGAGAGAGGCCGAGAGAAACATCTAGACAGGCTACAGCGGGCAGAGGCAGGAATTAAAACCTAGGGACAGGGAGCTGGACAGAGAGAGATGGAGGTCACAGGGAACAGCGGTGGCTGCAGGAAGAACAGGAATTCATGAATAGGGAAAGGGAGCTCGACAGAGAAGAACTCAGAAAGGCAAGAACAGTAGCAGGGTACAGAGCAGAGAAGACAAATTAAAAAGCACGGGGGGAGCGTTGAGGCAGACAGAGAGAGATTAAGAAAAAAGTCACGGGCTACGTGGCAAAGCAGGAGGAATTCAGAAACGAGGATGGGAACCAAGGGAGAGTGTGCTGGTGAAGGATAACGGGCATTAAAAGTGAGGGACGGGGAGCTGGGAAAAGCGAGGCAGAGAAAAACAGAATCACAGAGAGAATCACACAAAGCCAAAAAAGAAGAAACTGAACAACAGGAACAGGTGTAACCAAAGCGATGAAATCAACCAACCAGAGACGGTGTTCCATTACGGGAACATGGAGCGTACCAATCAGCGCACCTGTCGATCTGCATTTTAGTCCCTAGGCGATCGTTAATGTCAGCAGAACAACAGACAACATGCTTCTGTCAGAAAAGGATGACAAAACGCGGTTTCGCTTAGCGGACTGAGAAAACTAGCCAAGACTGCCAAGAGTAAGAGCCGAGAAGCTAAAAGGTAATTCCGGCAGGGGGAGATCGCGACCACCGACTCACAGACCACCACCGACCCAAGTAACACCACCTACTCAGAAGAGAACAACGGAAGAGGACAACCGAGCCTGCGCAGTGATTGACATACGGAACGAGCAAGTTTGTACCCATCGCTAGACAAGACAATAATGACTATGTATGAGTATGTAAAATTTTCATCTACAAATTGTACAGGAAAGGTGCGTGAGGTACGCACGCCAGGAGGAGCGATCCCCCGTGCATCCGGCGCCGTGAATATAGAATGCCTGCTCTTTAATACTAAATTGGTGTTGAGGAGTCGTTTCCGATTTTAACGCGTTTTTCGGTAACAGTTTTGGCACCCCAGGTGGGAACCTGCTTTTGAATCTCGACGGATGCGTGGGATCGTGGGACCTGCAGCCGGCCCCGAGGAATTCTCCGGGAGAGCTTCCGATCCCCGGGCCAGAGAATTCTGAGCAAGATCCCCTGGATTGAGGTAAACAAGGCATTCTTTGAAGAAGAAACTTAGGTAGAATAATACGTGGGGTTAGTTTCCCACATAGGATAGGATAGCGGGTTTGAGTCCCACAGGCCTGCCCGTAAGGCGCGGCGAAAGCCACGCAGGGTCGGGGCCAAGAGGTGCCTCGGTTGGTAAGTCTCTGCTAGGCGAAAGCCTGTGGAGCGGGACCCGAGGGTAGGGGAGTCTTCAACAGGGGGTTGAAGTCTCCAGGGATATCTAGCAGGGGGCTACAGATCCCAGTGGCAGATTTCCAGTGAGACCTCTAACGGGGGTTGGAGTCCCTCTGACTAGTATTTGTGATAGTGCACTATCACAACTACTAGTCGACTGGGAGACGGGAGCATTACTGAGTAGGAAACCTATCCCACAGAGAACACCTTTGCGATGTATTTTGAAGCACTGGAAAGACGTCGGGGGCGGTGACCCACTAACTCGGAAACCATTAATTGAATATTGCAATCATTGGTGGCCAACGTATCAATTGGAAGGTGGGCACAAATGGCCAGAACATGAGACATTGCAATATCGTACCATCTTGCAATTAATGTTGTTTTGTAAAAAGGGAAGGCAAATGGGAAGAAGTGGCATATGTTGATTTGTTCTTTACACCGTGGAATCATCCCGAGCAGCAGAAACAGCGTGAGGTATGTCCACAAGATTCTACGGCAATGTTTCTGAAAAGAGGAAAACGTGGTGAGAACTTGAAAGAGTGTTGCTCTACTTGTGATACTGGATACTTCGCTTGATGAAACTGACAAGAAAATAGTATGGAATACAGCCAGAAGGCAGGTGCAGGGAGCACATGCTAACAGGAATTTACAGAGAACAATGAATAAGAATTTTCCATCTACAAATCCCGAGTGGGACCCTAATCAGCCAGGACCCAGGGGAATGTTGACTAGATGTCAGAGAGAGATTTTATTTGGAGTAAGACAAGCAATGCCAAAAGCAATAAATTGGTCAAAATTTATGAAGTGAGACAAGAATTAAGTGAGTCCCCTTCAGCCTTTATGGAAAGACTGAAGGTGACCACCAGAAAATATACTCATTTGAACCCAGAAAAACCAGAAAAAGCAATTCAGCTGGTCTCTATATTCATAAGACAATCAGCCCCAGATGGGGGCGGGGGGAGAGAAAACAACCTTCAGAAACTAGAACAACCTGAATCCAGAGATCTGGGTTAAATGCTTGAAGTAGCTTGGCATGAAGGAGACCAGGGGAATCAACCCTAGCTGAACACCTGGTTACACTGAAGCTACGGAATGAAGAAATAGAATTTTTGGTAGATACGGGAGCCACTTATTTGGTATTGAATACACGTGAAGAGAAATTTGATCATAAATCAGTAGATGTTGCTAGCGCAACAGGGCAAAGAAAAATTAGCCCCTCTCAGAGCCATTAAAGTTTAAATTGGAGAAGCAATGGGCAACTCACCAGTTTCTGCATATGCCTGAATGTCCACTGCCTCTGTTATGACGAGATCTATTAGGTCAATTAGATGCTCAAGTAACTTTTAAAGATGGAGAGATTAAATCACTAATACCAGAATCAAAAGCCACAGAGGCGAGAGCGTTTATGTTACAGGATTCCTCCAGGGAGGAACGGGTTCCCGAGGAAGTGGAAAACGTAGTAATTCCTTTGGTTTGAGCGAGCGGAGCTCCGGAGCGATCTAAGTGGGCAGAGCCGGTAAAAGTAACCTTAAAGCCTGGAGCCAAGCCCGTAAGACAAAAACAATACCCTATTAAGCGAGAGGCTCGAAAAGGATTACAGAAGTTAATTATAAAATTTTTCAGAATATGAGCTTTTAGTGGAATGTGAATCAGAATATAGTACTCCTGTGTCGCCAGTAAAGAAATCTAGAGGCAAAGAGTATTAGCTAGTTCACGATTTAAGGGCTATAAATCAGGTGGTCCAAGATATACATCCGGTAGTAGCTAATCCATACACTTTACTGACCTCTTTTAAAGGAGGAGCATAAATGGTTTACTGTACTAGATTTGAAGGACGCCTTCTTTTGCATACCTCCAGGCATAAAAAGTCAAAGCCTATTTGCTTTGGAATGGGAAAGCCCCACCACAGAATGAAAGACACAGCTACCATGGACCGTACTTCCACAAGGATTTAAAAATAGTCCTACGATACTTGAGACTCAGCTGGCAAAAAAAAATTAGAGATATAGAAAAAACAGAACCCAGGGAGAGGCATCTTGTTACAGAATGCGGATGACATTCTGATAGCGGCACAAAGTAAAGAAAAATGTTTTGAAATTTTTAAATTTTCTGGGCCAAGGAAGATGCGGAGTTTCCAGAAACAAAACCCAAATAGGAAAAGAAGCAGCCATTTATTTAGGATTTGAAATATCTCAAAGACAAAGACAATTAGAAAGTGAAAAGAAAGAAACTATTTGTCAAATTCCCGAACCTAGCAGCCCGAAGGAACTGAGAGCTTTTCTGAAAACAATGAAATAGCATCAGCTCTGGATTCTGAACTATAGACTGTATGTAAAACCATTATTTGAGGCATTGAAAGACTCAAAAGGATAAATATTTAACCTGGACGCCCGGATGCCAAACGGCATTCAAAGAACTGAAAAGAGCCTCGATGATGGCCCCTGCATTAGGCCTACCTGATTTCGCTAAACCTTTTGAGTTGTTTGTCCACGAAAGACAACATTTAGCCCTTGGAGTGCTGACACAGCGACTGGGAACCTGGAAGAGACCTGTGGGCTACTTCTCCAAACAACCTGACCACGCGAGTAAAAGATGGCCTAGGTGTTTACGGGCAGTAGCAACAACAGCGCTGCCGATCCGGGAAGCCCCAAAGTTAACAATGGGACAGAAGACGACAGTATATGTCCCGCACATAGCGGTGACTGTTTTAGAACAAAAGGGGGGTCGTTGGCTATCCCTTAGCAGAATGTTGAAATATCAAGTTGTTCTGTTAGAACAAGACGATGTGGAATCGAAGACTACTGCTATACTGAATCCTGCTATGTTTTTAACAACAGAAAACCTTACGGACAATTTAGAACACGATCGCTTGCTAACTATTGAACAAGTCTATTCCAGCAGACCAGACCTGAGACACAAACCTCTGGGAAAATCCTGATCTGGAGTTGTTTACAGATGGAAGAAGCTCTGGGCGAGAAGAGAAGCGAATGGCCGGATATGCTGTCGTTATCGCCGCCGAGGGAACGGAGTCAGGGGTGCTGCCTGCAAACACCTCAGCACAGAAAGCAGTATTGGTAGCATTGAAGCGAGCTCTGCGAATGGCAGAAGGACAAAGGATAAATATCTAGACTGATTCCAAACGTGCATTTGGTGTGATCCACGATCATGGAGCTATTGGGAAGGAGAAAGGACTGCCATCAGCCCAAGAATCATCAATACAGCATAAAGAAGAAATTCTCCAACTTCCGGAAGACGTGCAGAAACCAAAAGAAGTGGCGGTAAAGCGTTGCAAAGCTCATCAATTTGGCCAGACGGCTGTAAACATAAGCAAACGACTGACCGATAAAGCTGCAAAGAGGACTGCAGAGCAAGGTATCCTTGCACTAGTACCAGTAAAACAGATCAGAATTCCAAAGTTGAAACCGAGATATAATAAATTGGATGAGCAATTAGCAGAACAATTGGAAGCATCACAAAACACAGAGAGATGGTAGGTAACACCAGAAAAACAAGTAATAACAACAACCACCCCACAAGTTATGACAGAACTTGCAAAAGAAAACCATGAGCAAACACATTAGGCTGTAGGCGCTACGGTTTTGAGTTTAAAAACATCTGTAGCGTGTGTAGGCATGACAAGAATAGTTAAACCCATAGTAGCTAAGTGTCCAATCTGTCCTAGAAATAATCCCCTGAACCAAAGGAAACAACCTTTAGGAGTAACAAAACAAAAAATTCTCCCGGAAATTATTAGCAAATTAAGTTCTCTGAGTTACCCAGACAAAATAGATAGAGCAGTATTTGTCAGTGCTGATTGACAAATTTTCTAGATGGCCAGCAGCTTTCTCGTGCTGCACCGACAAAGCTAGAGTAGTAGTTAAAACGTTGCTGAAGGAAATAATACCAAGATTTAGAGTGCCAACGGGAATGTCCTCTGATAGAGCACCACATTTTTTTGCAGAGGTACTTCAACAAATTAATAAAATTTTGGGTAGAAAATGGGACCTGCATACACCCTGGAGACCACAATCAAGTGAAAAATTTCAGAACATGAAGCAAACGCTAAACTGACATAGTGGAATATTATTGATCTAGGATGGAAGTATTGAGAAAATTATTATTTCAGAACTTCCAAACAGGGGAAATGTAACCAAAGTGATGAAATCAACCAGAGACGGTGTTCCATTACGGGAACATGGAGCGTACCAATCAGCGCACCTGTCGATCTGCATTTTAGTCCCTAGGCGATCATTAATGTCAGCAGAACAACAGACAACGTGCTTCTGTCAGAAAAGGATGACAAAACGCGGTTTCGCTTAGCGGACTGAGAAAACTAGCCAAGACTGCCAAGATTAAGAGCCAAGAAGGTAAAAGGTAATTCCGGCAGGGGGAGATCGCGACCACCGACTCACAGACCACCACCGACCCAAGTAACAGAAGAGAACAACGGAAGAGGACAACCGAGCCTGCGCAGCGATTTACATACGGAACGAGCAAGTTTGTACCAATCAGCAGACAGGACAATAATGAATATGTATGAATACGTAAAACATTGATCTACAAATTGTACGGGAAAGGTGCGTGAGGTACGCACACCAGGAGGAGCGATCCCCCGTGCATCCGGCGCCGCGAATAAAGAATGCCTGCTCTTTAATACTAAATTGGTGTTGAGGAGTCGTTTCTGATTTTAACGCTTTTTTCGGTAACACAGGGAGTCAGATCAAGAGAGCCAGAGAACAACAAAACACCGACAGGCTACAGGACAGAGCAGGAGGAAAAAAAAAAAAAACGGAGCCAGAGCCAGGCAGAGAGAGGCGGAGAAAGAAAAAGGAGCCACAGGCTACAGGACAGAGAGAGGGAGGACTGAAAAGACGGGGAGGCAGGGAGACACTCAGAGCGAGATGGAAAAAGAAGGTGCGGGGGGGGGGGGGGGGGGCGCAAAAAAAAAAAGTAAATTTTGCAGCAGGTAAGGAAAGAGAGGGGGCCGGGGGAGAGACAGGGAGGGCCCAGGACACACAAGAGAGGCAACGGGGCCCCAGTGGCCCAGGACTCACCGCGACTCTCGCTCTCAGCGCTGCTGGCACAATTTAGCCGTTCAGATGCTTCTTTCCCCTCCTCTCCTCCCTGCCTCTTCTGCAGCTCCAGACTCTAGGCCGTCCTCCACCTGAAGAGAATACGTGGGTGTCTTACAGCTCTTACCAGATGAGGCTTCCTAGGCACGTAGCCTAGCTCGCCCGTGCTGGAGCTGGGGGCAGGCGCACGGGGCAAGGGGGGCCAGGGGAGGCTGAGGGGGAGCTCTGGTGAGCTGGGGAGTCGGCCATCTTCTGCACCCAGAAGCTGCAGGGGGAAAAGGTCATCATCCTCCTCCTCCTTTCCCTCTTCCCTTCTATCAGCTCCCGGGTAACTCCTAGGGCTGCCCTCACCCGCTCGCCTTTAGCATACCAGAAGCCTGCCTCGGCGGGTCATTTGAAGCTTCCCATCCCACCAGCCCCAGTAGTACAGGCACACAAGGAGATACCCCTGCACCCACCAAAGGGGCTCGCTCACCTCGCCGGCAGCCCTAGGCCTCACCCGACACAGGGAATCGTGTCCGACACACCACCACGCTGCAGCAAGAGCAGAGGAGGCCTTTCCTTACCAGGAAGCAGCAACGAGCACGGCGGCATCACCTCGCAGGCACCGCAGCATCGCAGGGCTGTTACCTGCGGAGAGAGCAATGGGGATCACAGGGACGCCACCGCGCGTGCGCGGCTCCCGGGCTCAGTACCCAATTCTGGTCGCTGGGCAGCAGCATTATCTGAATTACTCTTCTCGATTAATACCATCCAGAAACCGTAACTTGGCTGCATCCACAGAGCTTCTATTCCTCTGCACCTTTCCCCCTCGCAGCCCCAGCAGCGCCGTTCATTGCCTCTGCACCAAACAGCAAAGTGTCTCGAGGGAGGAGAAGCAGCACAGCAAACCTGGGGAACAAGGTTGGGTTCCCACCCCCGCAGAATAAGCCCCAGGAACTGCTTGTAGGCATGTGGCATCAGGGTTGTGATCGGGTTTTGGTTTGGTTTTCTTTTTTTTTCCCCCGCCTTCTTTACATAATGTAATAATTGGGGTTGCTTTTCCAAACTACTGAGTTCTGTGGGGATTTTTTGTGCTTTTGCCCTACAAAAAATGGTCATTTTCACTTTCGGTTTTGTGCATGAGAATGGTTGGTGGGTGCTTTTAGGTTGTTGTTCCTTCCCCCCACCCCCTTTTTTTTTTCCTTTCCAGCCGCACAAATCCAGCTGGAGTTGGCTTTCCCAGAAGCCCCAAGTTGTTTTCTTTCCACCAGAATTCTTCCTGTATTTTCACCCCCCATTGCAGACCCAGAGTAAGGGGTTTGAGGTATTTTTGTGCCCAGGCAGCAGCTCCCAGGCTGCATAAGCAGCCCCACAGGGGGAAGTCCCCGTTTGAGGGAATCGGCCCCAAATTGGGATGGGAAAGTGAAGAGAAGGAGAAAAAACCCTGAATAACCTGAAAAAGAACACCTACTCCAGCCCACCAAGCACCGGTCACCTTGCCTGACTCACCTCCAGGGCCCACATCACGCTCGGCTCATCGCTTAGCACCCTCAGATCACAAAAAAAAAAAAAAAAGAGTAAAACCCATAATGGAGCCCTATAGCCATCTTCCCTCCAGTACTACACACAGACTCACCTTCTTACAGCGCTCCCCTGGGCCCTCCTCCGTTGCCCTGCACGACTCATCCATCTGCACCTGGAAAAACAGTGTTACTGAACAAGTCACCTGGAGGCACAGCAACAGCTTAACCATTCCACAGCTCCTGCGCCCACGTAGGAATACCATCTAGAGCCCAACTACAGCCTGCCGTTAAAGGAAATGCATTAAATCAAACGTTAAGCCCTCGCACATACAAGCCGGAACAGCAAAAACACGGCACGCTCGCGCACCCAGGGCGCAGCCCGACGGAGGTCCACGCGCACCTCGCCGGTTTGATGCGGAGCCACCCAGCATCCCTGCGAGCACAGCTGCAGGCGCAACAGCAGTTTCACCTACACCCATCTCGGCACGCAGCGCTTCTGAAGCTTTAAGCTGAAAGCCCTACCTTGACGCTTGGCCACACTAGAAGCGAGCCGTAGCTAGGACTCCACAGAAACACAAATTGCACACCCACAGCGGCGACAGCCTTGCAACTACTTAGACCAGGAACAACAGAGGAAAGTAAAACGGCTTCATCACCCGCACAGGAAAAGCGGCAGACAGAGGCAAAGGGTCAGCATTCATAGCCCTTACAGAACACAGGCGTTCTCTCTCCTTCCATTCCTAAACCCATCCCTTAGGTCTAAATATCGCAGCCCTGCTGTGGCAATAGCGAGAGCGGGGAACGAGAGCCCTGCCGCCGGCCATTTGTGCGGCAGGACACAAAAACAGAGGGACATGTTTTGCCACACACAACCCTGAATCTCCTGAAAAGTTATGTTTACCAAAAATAGGCATTTGGAACATATTGCCAAAAACAAAACATTCGGCAATAAAACTTTTATGTGTTTGACACCCGCACATTTTTGGGGAACTTGCTATTTGCTTCCTGGTTTTGCTGGTCTTCCCTCAGAAGTTCTACCTGCAGCCAAGTTATTCCCACCCGCCCGACCGGTTCAAGCATTCACCTTCCTGGTATTACCAGCACATTGAGACACAGGCGAGGAACTTAACTGCTCTTCTAAAACTATCCAAATGACAATTACAGCCCTGAAAGAGGAGTGGAAGAGAAGAACAGGAGAGATCAGGCAGCAAAAATGCTCTGCAGGCTGCTGCCAGCCAACACTGCACTCTTTTGTTAAAGCCACCCCGCCCCCCCAAATGCAAACAAAAAAAACCCCCATGACTTCATGAAGTGCGTGGGTTTTTTTTCTTTTCAGTAGTCCTTTTGGAGCTCATCCCTGTCTCAGCATCTTGTCTTGTCAGAGCATGAAGTGCAGATGATCTGTATCCCGATGACATTTGCATGGGATGAATACATTTTCAGAAATAGACCCGATCCGTGAGACTCCTGTCACCTTTGTGGTTTTAATAATCGTAACTCAATTTTATCGACTGACACACTTGTGAGAAAACTAATTAACTTGAAACGTAGCCTCTCCTCGGGGAAAAAATGTGTTAGACACCAAATGAAACCGATTCAGAGCTCCAAACCACGATGGAGCCGATAGAGCTGTTGTGACTTAGTTTGTATGTTTAATTAATTGGTTAATAACTCTTCTAAGCAGCGCAGAATGAAGAGCTGGACCCAAAGAGGGTGCGCTGCACTGGATCCAAAAAGCACCCTTCCTCCAGAGACCCGCCTCAGGTGGCGAGTTCGCTCTGGTGCATGCCGGCCTCCCGAACTTCGGGGTCCGATGTGACCGGACCCCCACCTCCGGGGAGGGTCCTCGTACCCTGCCCAACCCTTGCTTTCCCCTGCAGCCCCCGATGCCCCCACGCCACCCCCACAAGCAGCCAAACCGGCTTCTGCTTTTGGCCCCCAAACCAGCTCACTTTGGGACCGGTTCTGAGCCAAAAAGCCCAGCTGCTGAGCCTGTTCTCAAGTCCCAAAAGCGCAGCACTTGACCTCTGCTCCTCAGCCCAAAACCACACCACTTAGTCCCCTCGCTCAGGCCCTCAAAACGCACGACTCGATCTGTTTCAGGGCCCCGGCGTCAGCCACAGGAGCCTGCTCTCAAGGCCCAGGAACAGAAGAGCTGTGCTCTCCCCGTTCAGGGACCAAACCAGCTGAACCTGGCTGCGTCCCGGCCCCCTCCGCAGTCCCCACGGGCAACGCTCAGGGCCGCGGAGAGCGCAGCCACCCCGCAGCCCTGCACCCCCACGGCCCACGCGGGCACTGTCGGGGAGGCCTTGGGAACTGAACTGCGCGGGCCCGGCCCCGCACCCCGGCGGGGCAGCCCAGCACCGGCCCGGCCGCGCTTTCTTCCTGCTCTCGCAGGCCTCGTTTCCCCCGGCAGCGCCGGGCCCGCACCCCAACCCCACAGGGGGCCGGGCCCAGCCCGCCTCCAGCAAACCGCGGCGGCAGCAGCCGGGGTCCCTGCCTGCCTCGCGGGCAAGGGGGGACCCGCCCGGCACCGCAGGAGCCCCCGCCGGGGTCGCCGCCGCCGCCGCCAGACCCCGACGAGGAGCAGTCGAGAGCCGGGTGGGGCTGCCCCTACTCCCCGGGGACGGGCACGGGCTCGGCCCCAAAACCCAACCACCGACCCACGACAGCGCTCGGCCCGGGGCCGCTGCTGCCCGCACCCCGCCGCCCCCCCGGGGGCTCCGCGGACCGGGAGACCCCACAGCCCAAACCCGCCGACCCACAGCGCGCCCGGCCATGCGGCTCCTCACCTGCTCTGGCGCGGCTCCGGCTGCCCCACGGCCCGGCACGGAGCCGAACCCGGCCACCGGACCATCCGCCAACCCCCCCAACCCCCGGACGCTCCGGGACGGTTCTCGTCCCTTTTCGCTCTGACGCCTCGAGCCGAGCCGGCCCCGCTCCTCCGAGCTACCGGCGGTGCCCGCTCTGCTGCTCGGGGCCGGGCCCTGTTCTCGCCCGGACGCGAGAAGCCGCTCCGGGGTCTTCTCGGTGCGTCCAGCCCCGTGCCGTGCCGGAGCGGGGAGAGCCGGGTACGAGCGCGGAGCCCTGGGGCAGGGGTTGCCCCAGTGCCGCCGACGGTGTGTGGGGGGGGTGTCGTCGTCCCCCGCCCCACGCGGGGGGCGCACACACGGTACACCCGCGGGCAGGGGCATCCCCGGGGAGCCGTGCGGCCGGGCTGCGCCGTAGGAGGGGAAGGTGATGTTGGTTTCCCATTTTCCCCGCAAACTGATCCTCCCCCCCGGCCCCCCTTTCCCGCGCGTTACAGCCCGCGAAAAAGCTTTTAACAACCCGATCGACAACACTCCCTTTATCCCTCTTCCAGCAGCAGCAGCAGCAGCAGCGAGAGATTAAGGCAACTGCAGCAGAGGGGAGGAAGGCAAGGAGAGCCTTTTCAAGCAAGGGCAGGACAAAATGCACGGCGTGGACAGGCACAGGAGAGGCTGCATTATCTGGAAAGCACAACGCCTGCCCAAGGGCAGAAAATAAGGAACGAATTGTTTCCAAGGAGCTGCAGCAGACGAATCACCTTTTTCTTTATTGCACTCCTGCCCTTTGTTATCCAAAGCGATAGGCTTCACCACCGGGCAGAAAATAGCTGCCTAGATTTACACGGACAACCAGAAACAATCAAGCCACCCAGCAAGAAGTTCGCAGCAGAGGTATAACCCATCAGCAGCTAAAACATTTGTTACGCAGGCACAACTAGGCACTAAACAAAGGCTTTCCAACTCTGGAGGTCTAGAACAGGTAGACATTAGCACAGAAGCACAAGGGGCTCCGTCACACTGCACAAATCTCCCCGTGCCTACACACGCACACGTTCAGAAGTTAGTTATCAGAAAACGCCCGACTCAGCCATTTGCCACAGTCACGAGACTCACGACATGACACACGAGGTGGGCTCAGAGTTTTAAGGCAAGAAATACCTCCCCCACCCCCCACCAGAGATCTTTCAGGCTCCAGACCTGCCATCTCCCCGCACCAAACGTAACCGGCCAAAGGCTTTCAGGTGACCCAAAACACAGTACACAAAAAATAACCGGGGAGAGCCCTACATTGTGGAAAAGCGAACGATGCCCGACCGGGGCTTCTCTGCGGGGCCCGGCCCCCGCCCCGCCCCCGGCCCGACCCGCACGGAGATACCCCCCGGCCCGCGCCAGGCCTCACCTCACACGGAGACCCACCCGCTGCCCGAACTCACCCACCAGCGCTCTCCGGCCCCCGGACACGGCCGCGCTGCTCTCTCAGGCGGCTGCCGCAGGCGAGGCTCGGGCACCGCCAGGCCTCCAGGCGTCCCGAGGGGCTGCCGGCCACCGCAGGGGATGGCTGCCGGCGGCCGGACCGCCGCGGCGCTCCCCGCCCAGCTCCGAGCAGGCTCCGCCGGCCGCGGGCTTCCCACGCCGGGCCGCAGAGGGGCCCCGGCACCGCACAGGGACGCCTCGCGACCCGGCCGCCACACGCACCGGCCCTTCGGCCTCCACACGCACCGCTCCCGCCCCCGCTCCGACGCGCACGCGCCACCGGAAGCCCGAGCCCCGCGGGGCGGCCCTTAAAGGGCGGCCGGAAGGAACGGCCCCCACCGGCCCCGCCACCGCGCCCAGCCGGTGAGCGCCAGCGCCCCCTGCTGGCCGGGCCGCGCTCAGCTCGCGAGGATGCCGGGGGCCGGGCGGGGCGGGACGCGCCGGCTCGGGGCCAGCGCCTTCTCGGGGCGAGCGGGAAACCCCTGCGGGCCCCGGTCACGGCCGGCCAGAGCCGCGCGCCCTCCGAGAGCTGCTGAACGGGGCTGCCGCTCGTGACACATACCGAGCCATCTGCGACGGGAGCGGGCAGAGGAGGAAGGGGCCGGCGGCCGCGGGGCCTGGCCGCAGGCGGGGGGGAGGGGCTGGGGCCCGGGGGGCCGCCCTGCTGGGTCACTGCCCTGCGCCGCACCGCGCTGGGGGCTGGGGCCCGACCGGCGCCGGGCGACCGTGGGCAGCCACTAGCAGGGGGCCTGAGCTTAGCCACGGCCTGCAAAACACCCCGAAGCGTGAGACGCTGCAAGGCCAAGGTGGTCCTTGGCAATGGGGGCGCCTGGGCTCGGCCTTCGCCTTACCTGTCCTGGGTCTGCGTGGCGTTCCAGGGGAATGGTGTTTTCCTTGTGCGGAAGGTGGGCTGGCCGGTCGGCCGTGCCCCGGCCGTTACCGATCCTGCCAAAGGCGCTCGCACGCTCTGGCCCATTACTGCTGCGGTACCGCGCCGTAGCAGAAAGGTGTTGTGTTTTCTCACAAAAAGCCTCCTATGGTCAGTTGAAGAAATAACCTCCTTCCGTGGCACTGACTCTTTTCGTACAGTCCATAGCCGGCTTTCGGCTTTTGTCTTTACAGCATTCAGTTTGCTTTCTGCCTAGCTTTCTACCTGCTGTGAAACATTTGGATGGTTTTTTCTTGTTGTTTTTTTTTTCCCCTACTTGCTCCACAACTCCCACACCAACCACCCAGCGCGGCTCGCCTTTCAGCCCCCAGACCCAGGAGCCTTGCCCTGGGACGGCCCTTACATGTCAGCAGAGTTGTTCCAGCTCTCACCCTGTCCCTACCCAGCTGAGGACGTCCGTGTCCGTGGGAGACACCCAGACACTCCCCCTGCAGCGTGGCAGCCCCCTGCCCCGTCAGTGAAAACTGCGGCAATATCGGCTAAGTTTAAAAGCGTCGGCAGGAGGTGCAGAATACGTAAATAAAGCGGCGGTTGGCTGCCGGGTATGGGTGCGATATAAATACATTTTGTTTACAGGCCTTCGTGCCTATTCAGCGTTGAACGGCACCGCAGCCCACCCACCCCGGGGCTCACGGGGCTCGGAGAAGGGTCTCTCCAAGGGCACAACCTAAGGCAGCGCAGGAAGCCCAGCTGCCACGCTCCCAGTCGCTACGGGACACTTGCTTACAGCTACACCGACGAGGGTACGGATGAGGCTGGAACTAGCAGAAATGCTGACTCTTCTGGCCTTTTATTTGTGGAAGGTACAGCGCGCGAGCCTCGGCGGCTCACAGGAGAAGCGCGCAGTGCTGCCTAACTCTCATTCTCAGCTCACGTACTACTGCCAAAGCTCCTGCCCTGTGCTGTGCCAGATGCCGGCTGGCGTGAGCACCTGGGCTCCTGAGGGACCCCCTTGTCCTGAGAGCCAGAGGTACTCACTTCCCTTTGCATGAGGCCTGTAGGAGATATACCCTGCAATTTAAAAAATCCGTATCAAATGTGGCAGACTCAAAAGAGGGCATTTTTAAAAAGGCAGGTTTGTTTTCTTTGTTAACTTTACGATCTACAGCCTAGCAAAGAGCTCCCTTTCAGTGTCAGTCGCTTGGCTTTCTCCCCTACTGACGAGGTCCCAGCCTCCCGGTGAGATCTCGCTGGAGATATTCTGAGTTTCCCTCGAGTACGTGGCTGCCCTGGCCCGAGGCCAGCGAAGAAGCTGACTTTGCCCGTGCCTGAATCAGCAACACGTCCAGCAGGCGACTTGCAGAGCCCAGGGAACCCTCGTAAAGAGGTTTGGGGGTGGGGCGCGCCACATCTGCGGCATCGGCCGTGGGAAAGGACCGGCGCAGTAAAACAGGTGGGTGAAACCGCGGTCCGCGCCAATACGTGCTGCTGCCTGGGGCATCACTTTGCTGCGGGTCAAGTCAGATGCTCTCTGTAAGAGTCAGTCAGGGTAAAGGCAGCAGCAGATTTCTTTTCTGCTCATTTTAACAAAGGCTGGACGGAGCCCATAGAGGAAGGCACTACGCGTCTTGCTGGGTTGGTTTCCCTGCCTTCTCGTAAGCTGTCGCGGAAACTTGCACGAGCAAAGCCTGTGCAAGCTGATGACAGCCACACACGGTTGAAGAGGGAGCAGACGGTGAGAGCAGAGGTGTGCGCTCAGGCTGTGCGCTGGAAGCTAATGCTAATGCTGCAAAATAAAGAGTGGATTTTCTTTTTTGGGTTTAGGTGAGCGCTAAACATGACATGTGCGTATGTGCGTGTGTCTCTCGCAGGTTTTTGTCATACACCCCACCCTCCCACCCCAAAAAAACAACCCACACATGCCACGCGTTAAACAGTGGTTTTCCGTTGTACTTAGAAGTGCTTACATAGGTGTGTTGGTTTTTTTCTTTTTTATTTTTTAATGCAGAAACAGCAATACGATAGATTTAATACAGCTAGCAATTAGATGGGTGTAGCTTTAGAGCGTCGGCTGTTTACAAAGCAACCGCACACCTTCTTTAACTCACAGTTTAAACAAGTAAACTTGCAGTGCATCACACGTGCTTTGTACAGTCACGTTCCACACGGCAGGCCAGATGCTTCACCCTGCCTTGTCCTTGTTGCCCCGACTCCAACGGGACCGCCGAGGCCATCCTGGGGACAGCGCCGCTTTCTAGCAGCTGGGTTGCTTGCCTGGACGCCCCACAGACAAAGAGTCATTTCCCCACTGAACCTCTTCTCAAATAATTTCCTAGCCCTGCAGGCCCCACGTCCTTTGGTTCATATTTCCTTTTTTCCGGGCTTGATGCACAGGACCGACGATTTCCAGAAATAGAAACAGAGGCTGATTCAGTCCAGGCTCAACATTCTCTGACCTAAACCAAACTGTCTTCGAAGAGATAGCTGTACCGTAGGCACCACCTCGGGAACAGAAGTTGCCCTGTCATAAAAAAAAAAAAAAAGAAGGAAAACAAGGCATTTCAGGCTGAGGAGGCTGAGCGGTGTGCTGGGGGCGGTGGGGGTTGGAAAGAAACAGTTCAGACGATTAGAGCGAGCTTAGCGTTGCAAAGCGTGCCATTATTTTTAATTTGGCAGTCAGAAGACAATAGATTCTGACACTGATTTCCTGTGTGCTGCGGGAGTTCTCTCCTCAGCATTCCTGTGCACCATTTTACTTTTGTGTCCCGTCCGCTTCGCTTTTGCGCTGTAGCTCTCCGGTTCTAGCTACGCTTCCCACCACCCCCATTACTCTTTGACAAGCCCAGCTCTCACTGTGCTTCCCTTCCCTTCCCTTCCCTTCCCGTATGCGCGTGCAGGGAAAAGCCCGCGCGTCTGCCACTACAGGACACGCTCTGGGAGGCAGGAGAGATGACGACGCTCCCTGACAGAGGACACAGCTGAGGGGCGGTCCGCCGGGGCTGGGGAGATGGCAGCACCTTCCCTCAGCTGCCCCATCCGAGCACAGGTGCAGGTGAGCACTGAGGAGAGACAAGCAGGCAGGAGCCGCAGAGCGAGAGAGAAAATAAAATTCACGGGTGGGTGCTACTTGCGTCTCATTTTTAGCGCAAGGGATGAATTCTCAGCACATTCTTGGAGCTGCCCCTTTGGGACTCACGGAGAAGAGGGAGGTTGGCCACGCGGTGCAGCCCAGCTCTGCTTCCCCTAAATGGTTTTACTGTTCAGGTGTTGCCCTAATCTGGCCGGTACCCCTGCAAAGAGTTTGGGATTTCTGCTGCCTCTCCGGGCCAGCCGCAGACCCTGACTTCATCGCAGCGAATGACCCTGCGCTCGTCAGAGCGGTTGCCGAGTCACATCCCGCTGCCTTCCCTGCAGAACTGGAGACCCTTTTTCAGCCCTTGCCCCCTCTTCTCTCCGCTCGTTGCCCATCCCTTTATCAGTGCCGGCACCGATCCTGCCTCCAGCTCGCCCTGTCTCCACCTGCGAGCGCCCAACAGGAGCTAAATGTCTCCTCAAGGACGCACGGAAGAGACGCGCAGGCAACCCAGCACAGACCCCCTGCAAACATCTTCTTTCCATTTTCTTTCCTCTCCTGACACGAAGAGATGACTTAGGAAAAAGCGTACTGCTCACACTTCACCTGCACTGCTTCTACTTTCACTTTCGCTCTCCTTGGCAGTAATTAATAGCGGTGGCTGGGGGGGCTGGGGCATTCCCCCAAAGCGGCTGCAGTTACATCCGGGCGGTTGTGGCACTCCATTAGCTCTGTAGTTTTTAAATCTAAATCTTCTGGAATTGTTAGTTCTGCTCAGGAATCACCCGTACCTGCAAATTTTCTTAATAGCTACGCTTGACCCCAGCCACTGTTTAACAGCTCACCTTTATTTCTCTTTGTGCTGGTTTTGGCTGAGAAGGGGTTAATTCTCCTCACTGTGGGGGTCAGCTACCTTTCCAGCTTCCCGCGCTCTGCCGCGTGGCGTGGCAGGGGGGGCTGGGAGGGGCAGGGCCATGGTGGGGGCGGCTGACCCCGACTGGCCAATGGCAGGTTCATTCCATACCATGTGACACCATGACCAGTATATTGAGGGGGGGCAGTGGCAGCGCGCGGGCGGCGCGGCGTCGGGTCGGCGGGCGGCGAGCGGCTGCGGCGCGTGCGGTTTGTTCCGGCGGTTCGTTCCCCCTCTCCCCTCCCCTCCCTTCCCCCCTCCCCCGGGGCTTTGCGCCTCTCATTGTTCTCCTTCACATTGCATTTCTACTGTTGTTTCTTTTAATTTTCATTATTAAACTGTTCTTATCCCAACCCACGAGCGTTACCCTTCTGATTCTCTCCCCCATCTACCGGTGGGGGAGTGAGCGAGCGACTGTGTGGGGCTGAGCTGCCGCTAAACCACGACAGTCTTTTTGGCGCCCAACGTGGGGCACGAGGGTTGGAGATAACAACAGCTGCTGGTCACAGCACCATGTTGTCCTTTTTGCAGTGGGTGTTAAAAATCGGTGTTGGTTGTTTGAGTCTGCTGTGTTCTGCTGTGATTAGTAATGTTTTGCCTACGAGATTTGTTATACAAACACTCGTTTTCAGCTTTACCTGGTATTTGGGGTTTTTGCTGAAACCGTTACTGTACTTCGGATACCACCTTGTTGAGGCAATTAGCAATTATACCTCCTCCTCTGAGAGATTTTATATGGAGGAAATACAGAATAATACCTTTGCAACTTTGTTCTATGATGTCTGTGCCTTTGTTACAACAACGTTTTTGTATCTTGAACATCCTTGGGTGGTTAAGGTGCAGTCATTGTTAGTTTTTGGGCATGTTGTTTTGGTTTTGACTAAGCAACTTAAGAATATCACCCAGAAATCTGCCCCGAGGCTTGATAGTTACGAGTGGCAGGGCATGTGGGATAGCATGGGCAAATACCTAGGGCAGTGGGCACCCCCAGTGTTTTGGAGTTTCACCCCCGAACAAGTAGCAGAAACTGCTGAAGGAGAAGGTGAATCGAGCCAGTTTGCAGAGGTAAAGGCCATCCAGCTGGCCTTAGACATCGCTGAACGGGAAAAGTGGCCAGTGCTCTATCTCTATACTGACTCCTGGATGGTGGCAAATGCCCTGTGGGGCTGGCTGCAGCAATGGAAGCAAAGCAACTGGCAGCGCAGAGGCAAACCCATCTGGGCTGCCACATTGTGGCAAGATATTGCTGCCCGGGTAGAGAAACTGGTTGTAAAGGTACGGCATGTGGATGCTCACGTCCCCAAGAGTCGGGCCACTGAAGAACATCGAAACAACCAGCAGGTAGATCGGGCTGCCAAGATTGAAGTGGCTGAGGTGGATCTGGACTGGCAGCATAAGGGTGAACTATTTCTAGCTCGGTGGGCCCATGACACCTCAGGCCATCAAGGGAGAGATGCAACATACAGGTGGGCTCGTGATCGAGGGGTGGACTTGACCATGGATATTATTGCACAGGTTATCCACGAATGTGACACATGCGCTGCAATCAAGCAAGCGAAGCGGGTAAAGCCTCTGTGGTATGGGGGACGATGGCTGAAATATAAATATGGGGAGGCCTGGCAAATTGACTATATCACACTCCCACAGACCCGCCAAGGCAAGCGCCATGTGCTTACAATGGTAGAAACAACGACTGGCTGGCTGGAAACATATCCTGTCCCCCATGCCACTGCCCGGAACACTATCCTGGGTCTTGAGAAACAAGTCCTGTGGCGACATGGCACCCCAGAGAGGATTGAGTCAGACAATGGGACTCATTTCCGAAATAGCCTCATAGACACCTGGGCCAAAGAGCACGGCATTGAGTGGGTGTATCACATCCCCTATCACGCACCAGCCTCTGGGAAAATTGAAAGGTACAATGGACTGTTAAAAACCACACTGAGAGCAATGGGGGGTGGGACATTCAAGCACTGGGATACACATTTAGCAAAAGCCACGTGGTTAGTCAACACGAGGGGATCTGCCAACCGAGCTGGCCCTGCCCAGTCAGAAATCCTACATACTGTGGAAGGGGATAGAGTCCCTGTAGTGCACACAAAAAGTATGCTGGGCAAAACAGTCTGGGTTCTTCCTGCCTCTGGCAAAGGCAAACCCATTCGTGGGATTGTTTTTGCTCGAGGACCTGGGTGCACTTGGTGGGTGATGCGGGAGGATGGAGAAATCCGATGTGTGCCTCAAGGGGATTTGATTTTGGGTGAAAACAGTCAATGAACTGAATGGCACAATGTGAACTGCTATATAATATTGTGTGTCACCTCTGTGTTGTATCAATGATATCAGAGTACGAGCCTCCCAACCCATGGAAGATCAACTATGAAACAAGCCGTGCAGCAGTGATGGAACGATGACTGACTCGGTATGCAGCAACCCAACGCCACACACCATCTCTCCCACCCGGAAAGACTGATACAACAGATGGAGCCCAGAGTCATGGACTGGGTGAACTCAATGGACATTTTAATGGACATTTTACAGGGAAGATCCATGAACTAAGGGAATGATGTCTGTGTATTATGTTAAAGGATGGGAAGGGGAGGGGTGGTGGTTGGTACGGTTGTATTGCATCATATGGGACCTGGGCATGGTGTAAGTGGTATGGAATAAGGGGTGGAGAATGTGCTGGTTTTGGCTGAGAAGGGGTTAATTCTCCTCACTGTGGGGGTCAGCTACCTTTCCAGCTTCCCGCGCTCTGCCGCGTGGCGTGGCAGGGGGGGCTGGGAGGGGCAGGGCCATGGTGGGGGCGGCTGACCCCGACTGGCCAATGGCAGGTTCATTCCATACCATGTGACACCATGACCAGTATATTGAGGGGGGGCAGTGGCAGCGCGCGGGCGGCGCGGCGTCGGGTCGGCGGGCGGCGAGCGGCTGCGGCGCGTGCGGTTTGTTCCGGCGGTTCGTTCCCCCTCTCCCCTCCCCTCCCTTCCCCCCTCCCCCGGGGCTTTGCGCCTCTCATTGTTCTCCTTCACATTGCATTTCTACTGTTGTTTCTTTTAATTTTCATTATTAAACTGTTCTTATCCCAACCCACGAGCGTTACCCTTCTGATTCTCTCCCCCATCTACCGGTGGGGGAGTGAGCGAGCGACTGTGTGGGGCTGAGCTGCCGCTAAACCACGACACTCTTCATTTAAGAACCTAAAGCTTCGTTTACTGCTTGGGTTGGAAGCAGGAGCTGTCGCTGCCTCTGAACTTTCTAACAGCCCTGTTACAATTTCAGTACTACCCGCTCCCAATTTAGCTTTCCGGGTCGATTTTCATTCTAGATTCGAAAATTTCCTTATTTTGTTTCTGATCAGGAGTCATTAATGCCTGCAGTTGATTTAGTAACGGCTGTATTTAGATTGAGCTATTAATGACTCGCAACTCTATTTATGGCATAAAAAAGGACTGCCTTTATTTTTTTTAACTACAGATTAGGAATAATGACTGCCTGGTTTGTTCAGTAATAGGTGTGATTAAATTTAGTCACGACTCCTCCCTAAATAATATGTATTTATTTGCACTCTAACAATTTAACCTTCCCTTTACCGGCCAGGGGCACCGACAAGTGCCCGTGCGTACCTCCGCTCCCCCTGCGCCGGCTCCCCAGGGAACAGCCTCTTACCCTGACCAGAGTCTGCAGCGGCCCGTTGTCATCCCAGCTCCTCGCCCTCGAGAAAGCGGCCGCCTGAAGCGGCGGCAGCTCCGCTGCTGCCCAGAGGGGACGGAAATGGCGCGGGGTAAAGCTCTCCGGGCCGCCTGCGTCCCGCGCGGAGGCGGTGACCTCAGCAGCCTGTACGCTGTTGGGGCCGAGCCAACAACCTGAGGAGGAGTCGCAGGGCGTAGCTGTTTCTGCAACAACCACGCTTTCCCACCTGGCTGGACAAGAAAGCGGGGCCTGCAGGGGCCTGGAGAGGCAGCATCGCTGCAGGTTGTGCCACGGCTGTTGAGAGGCCAAGGCAACACCTGAAACAGTGAACGGCACAACTAGTGAAAACCCCCAAGGTTCCGGGTTCAGTAAAGACAGGAATTGCAGCAGCACAATAAAATGATCTCACGAGGGGAAAAAAAACAGCAAAGCAAAAACCAAACCCCAAACAGAACACCATACCACTAACCCGTCTCACCGCCCCCTCAGCGCCCAAAACAGCATCCTGGGAGAAAAAAAGCAAAGCAGGCCACAAGGGACCTTTCTAGTACAGATGCCGCCAAAGAGTGCCAAGCTCTGGAATCCTTACCTCAGGCAACGCCTCCGCTTCTCTAAACGCCAGAGCACGCCTGCCCGGGGGGCTGAGACAGCCCCAAAGCTGCGACCGCCCGAGGGAACACGGGAGCACCGACGCCAGAGAAGCCCAGGGCCAGAGCCGGGGCTCTTCCACCCCCGGGCCCCGCCCCCGCCCTTCCCACAGCGCCCCGCGAAAGGGGCGGGCCGAGCCCCCCGGGGGGTGAAGGCCCCGGGAGCCGTACGAGAGCCGCCTGGAGTTCCCGGCACGGGAGGGAGGGGGGAGAGAAAACACCCAAACCGAGCCCCCCGAGCGGAGCAAACACAGGCTCGGGCTGTTGCCGGGGGGCGGGGCCTGTCGCTAAGGGGAGAGAGCCGGCACCGCCCCCCGGGCCGTTGCCGGGGGGTGGGGCCTGTCGCTAAGGGGAGAGAGCCGGCACCGACCCCCGGGCCGTTGCCGGGGGGTGGGGCCTGTCGCTAAGGGGGTGTGTCCAAAGGGACGCTGGCAATGCCCCTGGAGCCATCACCAAGGGCAGGGCCTGTTGCTATGGAGGGTGGGGCCAGGCAGCACCAGCAACACCCCCAGGCTGTCACCAGGGGGTGGGACCTGTTGCTAACTGGGGATGCTGGGGAGCACACGAGCACGGCCCCACCCCACCAGGCCCTCGCCAGGGGGCGGGGCCTGTCGCAAAGGTGGGTGGGGCCAGAGGGGTCAGATATCAGCCCGCGCGTATAGACCAGTGCGTCCCAGTAATGACCAACATGCCACACAGTATGGATCCCAGTACATCCCAGCTCCCTCCCAGCGACGCCCAGTACATCCCAGTTCCCTCCCAGTACATCCCAGTTGCCTACCAGTGCAGCCCAGTACATCCCAGATCCCTCCCAGTCCGTCCCAGTTCCTTCCCAGTCCGTCCCAGTACATCCCAGTTCCCTCACAGTACATCCCAGTTCCCTCCCAGTTCACACACAGTTCACTCCCAGTTCCATTCCAGTACATCCCAGTACATGCCAGTGGCCTCCCAGTTTCCTCTAAGTACATCCCAGTACTTCAAAGTTCCCTCCCAGTACATCCCAGTTCCCTCACAGTACATCCCAGTACTTCACAGTTCACTCCCACTACATCCCAGTACGTCCCAGTTCCCCCTTGGTACATAACACTTCCCTCCCAATACATCCCAGTTCCCTCCCATTACATCCCGATTCCCTCCCAGTACATCCCAGTTCCCTGCCAGTATGTCCCAGTACATCCCAGTTCCCTCACAGTACATCCCAGTTCCCTCCCAGTACATCCCAGTACATCCCAGTTCCCTCCCAGTACATACCAGTTCCCTCCCAGTACATCCCAGTACATCCTGGTACATCCCAGTTCCCAACCAGTACATCCTACTACATACCAGTTCCCTCCCAGTTCCATCCCAGTTCCATCCCAGTTCCATCCCAGTACATCCCAGTACTTCACAGTTCCCTCCCAGTACATCCCAGTTCCCTCTAAGTACATCCCAGTACTTCACAGTTCCCTCCCAGCACATCCCAGTACGTCCCAGTTCCCCTCAGTACATAACACTTCCCTCCCAGTACATACCAGTACATCCCAGTGTCCTCACAGTACGTCCCAGTTCCCTCACAGTACATCCCAGTTCCCTACCAGTACATCCCAGTTCCCTCCCAGTTCCTTCCCAGTACATAACAGTTACCTCCCAGTACATCCCAGTAGATCCTGGTACATCCCAAATCCATGCCAGTTCCACCCGGTACAACCCAGTACAAGCCTGTACATCCTAGTTCCTCCACGGTACATCCCTGTGCATCCCCGCACATTGTAGTGCCTCCCAGTACATCCCAGGTCCCTCCCAGTACTGGGAGGGACCTGGGATGTACTGGGAGGGAACTGGGATGTACTGGGATGTAATGGGACGGAACTGGGATGTAATGGGACGGAACTGGGAAAGAAGTGGTAGTGAACCGGGAGGGAATTGGGATGTATGGGGATGAACTGTTAGGGAACTGGGATGTACTGGCATGGAACGGGGATGTATTGGGATGTACAGGAACGGAACTGGAATGTACTGCGATGTACTGGGATGTACTGGGAGCAAATTGGAATTTACTGGGATGTACTGGGAGGAAACTGGGATATACTGGGTGGAAACTGGAATATACTGGGAGGCACTGGGAGGGAAGTGGGTGTCAACTGGGACATTCCAGTTTCCTCCCAGTACATCCCAGTTCCCTACCAGTGCAGCCCAGTACATCCCATTTCCCTCCCAGTCCGTCCCAGTTCCCTCCCAGTCCGTCCCAGTTCCCTCCCAGTACATCCCAGTTCCCTCACAGTTCACACACAGTTCACTCCCAGTTCCATTCCAGTACATCCCAGTACATGCCAGTTGCCTCCAAGTTTCCTCTAAGTACATCCCAGTACTTCAAAGTTCCATCCCAGTACATCCCAGTTCCCTCCCACTCCGTCCCAGTACATCCCAGTTCCCTCCCAGTACATCCTACTACATACCAGTTCCCTCCCAGTTCACTCCCAGTACACAACAGTTACCTCCCAGTACGTCCCAGTTCCCTCCCAGTACGTCCCAGTACATCCCAGTTCCATCCCAGTTCCCTACCAGTGCGTCCTAGTTCCCTCCCAGTACGTCCCAGTTCCCTCTTAGTCCATTCCAGTTCCCTCCAGTATATCCCAGTACATCCCAGTTCCCTCCAGTACATCTCAGTTCCCTCACAGTTCACACACAGTTCACTACCAGTTCCATTCCAGTACATCCCAGTACATGCCAGTTCCCTCCCAGTACATCCCAGTTCCCTCACAGTTCACACACAGTTCACTCCCAGTTCCATTCCAGTACATCCCAGTACATGCCAGTTCCCTCCCAGTACATCACACTACATCCCAGTTCCCTCCCAGTTCCTGCTAAGTACACCCCAGTACTTCACAGTTCCCTCCCAGCACATCCCAGTACGTCCCAGTTCCCCTCAGTACATAACACTTCCCTCCCAGTACATATCAGTACTGCCCAGTGTCCTCACAGTACGTCCCAGTTCCCTCCCAGTACATCCCAGTTCCCTCCCAGTCCGTCCCAATCCCCTCCCAGTACATCCCAGTTCCCTCCCAGTATGTCCCAGTACATCCCAGTTCCCTCCCAGTACATACCAGTTCCCTCCCAGTTCCCTCCCACTACATCCCAGTTCCCTCCCAGTACATACCAGTTCCCTCCCAGTACATCCCAGTACATCCTGGTACATCCCAGTTCCCACCCAGTACATCCTACTACATACCAGTTCACTCCCAGTACATCCCAGTTCCATCCCAGTACATCCCAGTTCCCTCCCAGTTCCTTCCCAGTACTTAACAGTTACCTCCCAGTACATCCCAGTACATCCCAGTACATCCTGGTACATCCCAAATCCCTGCCAGTTCCACCCGGTACAACCCAGTACAAGCCTGTACATCCTAGTTCCTCCACAGTACATCCCAGGGCATCCCCGCACATTGTAGTGCCTCCCAGTACATCCCAGTTCCCTCCCAGTACTGGGAGGGACCTGGGATGTACTGGGAGGGACCTGGGATGTACTGGGATGTAATGGGACGGAACTGGGATGTATTGGGAGGCACTGGGAAAGAAGTGGTAGTGAACCGGGAGGGAATTGGGATGTACGGGGATGAACTGGTAGGAAACTGGGATGTACCGGCATGGAACGGGGATGTATTGGGATGTACAGGAACAGAACTGGAATGTACTGCTATGTACTGGGAGCAAACTGGGATTTACTGGGATGTACTGGGAGGAAACTGGGATATACTGGGAGGAAACTGGGATATACTGGGAGGAAACTGGGAGGGAAGTGGGTGTCAACTGGGACATTCCAGTTTCCTCCCAGTACATCCCAGTTCCCTACCAGTGCAGCCCAGTACATCCCAGTTCCCTCCCAGTCCGTCCCAATCCCCTCCCAGTCCATCCCAGTTCCCTGCCAGTATGTCCCAGTACATCCCAGTTCCCTCCCAGTACATCCCAGTTCCCTCCCAGTTCCCTCCCACTACATCCCAGTACATCCCAGTTCCCTCCCAGTACATACCAGTTCCCTCCCAGTACATCCCAGTTCCCTCCCGGTACATCCCAGTTCCCACCCAGTACATCCTACTACATACCAGTTCCCTCCCAGTTCACTCCCAGTACATCCCAGTACTTCACAGTTCCCTCCCAGTACATCCCAGTACGTCCCAGTTCCCCTCAGTACATAACACTTCCCTCCCAGTACATAACAGTACATCCCAGTGTCCTCACACTACGTCCCAGTTCCCTCCCAGTACATCCCAGTTCCCTACCAGTACATCCCAGTTCCCTCCCTGTTCCTTCCCAGTACATAACAGTTACCTCCCAGTACATCCCAGTACATCCCAGTAGATCCTGGTACATCCCAAATCCCTGCCAGTTCCACCCGGTACAACCCAGTACAAGCCTGTACATCCTAGTTCCTCCACAGTACATCCCAGGGCATCCCCGCACATTGTAGTGCCTCCCAGTACATCCCAGTTCCCTCCCAGTACTGGGAGGGACCTGGGATGTACTGGAAGGGAACTGGGATGTACTGGGAGGGAACTGGGATGTGCTGGGATGTAATGGGACGGAACTGGGATGTAATGGGACGGAACTGGGAAAGAAGTGGTAGTGAACCGGGAGGGAATTGGGATGTACGGGGATGAACTGGTAGGGAACTGGGATGTACTGGCATGGAACGGGGATGTATTGGGATGTACAGGAACGGAACTGGAATGTACTGCGATGTACTGGGATGTACTGGGAGCAAACTGGGATTTACTGGGATGTACTGGGAGGAAACTGGGATATACTGGGAGGAAACTGGGATATACTGGGAGGCACTGGGTGGGAAGTGGGTGTCAACTGGGACATTCCAGTTTCCTCCCAGTACATCCCAGTTCCCTACCAGTGCAGCCCAGTACATCCCAGATCCCTCCCAGTACATCCCAGTTCCCTCCCAGTCCGTCCCAGTACATCCCAGTACATCCCAGTTCCCTCACAGTACATCCCAGTTCCCTCACAGTTCACACACAGTTCACTCCCAGTTCCATTCCAGTACATCCCAGTACATGCCACTTTCCTCCAAGTAAATCCCAGTTCCCTCCCACTACATCCAAGTTCCCTCCCACTTCCCTCTAAGTACATCCCAGTACTTCACAGTTCACTCCCAGTACATCCCAGTTCCCCCTCGGTACATAACAGTTCCCTCCTAGTACACCCCAGTACATCCCAGTTCCCTCCCAGTATGTCCCACTACATCCCAGTTCCCTCCCAGTCCATCCCAGTTCCCTCCCAGTAAATCCCAATTCCCAACACTTTCCACCCAGTACATCCCAGTTCCCTCCCAGTACATCCCAGTTCCCTCTAAGTACATCCCAGTACTTCACAGTTCCCTCCCAGTTCACTCCCAGTTCCCTCCCAGTACATCCCAGTTCCCTCTAAGTACATCCCAATACTTCATAGTTCCCTCCCAGCACGTCCCAGTACGTCCCAGTTCCCCTCAGTACATAACACTTCCCTCCCAGTACATACCAGTACATCCCAGTGTCCTCACAGTACATCCCAGTTCCCTCCCAGTACATCCCAGTTCTCTCCCAGTTCACTCCCAGTACACAACAGTTACCTCCCAGTACATCCCAGTACATCCCAGTAGATCCTGGTACATCCCAAATCCCTGCCAGTTCCACCCGGTACAACCCAGTACAAGCCTGTACATCCTAGTTCCTCCACAGTACATCCCAGGGCATCCCCGCACATTGTAGTGCCTCCCAGTACATCCCAGTTCCCTCCCAGTACTGGGAGGGACCTGGGATTAACTGAGAGGGACCTGGGATGTACTGGGAGGGACCTGGGATGTAATGGGATGTAATGGGACGGAACTGGGATGTATTGGGAGGCACTGGGAAAGAAGTGGTAGTGAACCGGGAGGGAATTGGGATGTACTGGGATGAACTGGTAGGAAACTGGGATGTACTGGCATGGAACGGGGATGTATTGGGATGTACAGGAACAGAACTGGAATGTACAGCGATGTATTGGCATGTACTGGCAGCGAGCTGGGATTTACTGGGATGTACTGGGAGGAAACTGGGATATACTGGGAGGAAACTGGGATATACTGGGAGGCATTGGGAGGGAAGTGGGTGTCAACTGGGACATTCCAGTTTCCTCCCAGTACATCCCAGTTCCCTACCAGTGCAGCCCAGTACATCCCAGTTCCCTCCCAGTCCGTCCCAATCCCCTCCCAGTACATCCCAGTTCCCTGCCAGTATGTCCCAGTACATCCCAGTTCCCTCCCAGTACATACCAGTTCGCTCCCAGTACATCCCAGTTCCCTCCCAGTTCCCTCCCACTACATCCCAGTACATCCCAGTTCCCTCCCAGTACATCCCAGTTCCCTCCCGGTACATCCCAGTACTTCACAGTTCCCTCCCAGTACATCCCAGTACGTCCCAGTTCCCCTCAGTACATAACACTTCCCTCCCAGTACATACCAGTACATCCCAGTGTCCTCACAGTACGTCCCAGTTCCCTCCCAGTATATCCCAGTTCCCTACAAGTACATCCCAGTTACCTCCCTGTTCCTTCCCAGTACATAACAGTTACCTCCCAGTACATCCCAGTAGATCCTGGTACATCCCAAATCCCTGCCAGTTCCACCCGGTACAACCCAGTACAAGCCTGTACATCCTAGTTCCTCCACAGTACATCCCAGGGCATCCCCGCACATTGTAGTGCCTCCCAGTACATCCCAGTTCCCTCCCAGTACTGGGAGGGACCTGGGATGTACTGGGAGGGAACTGGGACGTACTGGGAGGGACCTGGGATGTACTGGGATGTAATGGGATGGAACTGGGATGTAATGGGACGGAACTGGGAAAGAAGTGGTAGTGAACCGGGAGGGAAGTGGGATGTACGGGGATGAACTGGTAGGGAACTGGGATGTACTGGCATGGAACGGGGATGTATTGGGATGTACAGGAACGGAACTGGAATGTACTGCGATGTATTGGCATGTACTGGCAACGAGCTGGGATTTACTGGGATGTACTGGGAGGAAACTGGGATATACTGGGAGGAAACTGGGATATACTGGGAGGCATTGGGAGGGAAGTGGGTGTCAACTGGGACATTCCAGTTTCCTCCCAGTACATCCCAGTTCCCTACCAGTGCAGCCCAGTACATCCCAGTTCCCTCCCAGTCCGTCCCAATCCCCTCCCAGTACATCCCAGTTCCCTGCCAGTATGTCCCAGTACATCCCAGTTCCCTCCCAGTACATACCAGTTCGCTCCCAGTACATCCCAGTTCCCTCCCAGTTCCCTCCCACTACATCCCAGTACATCCCAGTTCCCTCCCAGTACATCCCAGTTCCCACCCAGTACATCCTACTACATACCAGTTCCCTCCCAGTTCACTCCCAGTACATCCCAGTACTTCACAGTTCCCTCCCAGTACATCCCAGTACGTCCCAGTTCCCCTCAGTACATAACACTTCCCTCCCAGTACATACCAGTACATCCCAGTGTCCTCACACTACGTCCCAGTTCCCTCCCAGTACATCCCAGTTCCCTACCAGTACATCCCAGTTCCCTCCCTGTTCCTTCCCAGTACATAACAGTTACCTCCCAGTACATCCCAGTAGATCCTGGTACATCCCAAATCCCTGCCAGTTCCACCCGGTACAACCCAGTACAAGCCTGTACATCCTAGTTCCTCCACAGTACATCCCAGGGCATCCCCGCACATTGTAGTGCCTCCCAGTACATCCCAGTTCCCTCCCAGTACTGGGAGGGACCTGGGATGTACTGGGAGGGAACTGGGACGTACTGGGAGGGAACTGGGATGTAATGGGACGGAACTGGGATGTAATGGGACGGAACTGGGAAAGAAGTGGTAGTGAACCGGGAGGGAATTGGGATGTACGGGGATGAACTGGTAGGGAACTGGGATGTACTGGCATGGAATGAGGATGTATTGGGATGTACAGGACCGGAACTGGAATGTACTGCGATGTACTGGGATGTACTGGGAACAAACTGGGATTTACTGGGATGTACTGGGAGGAAACTGGGATATACTGGGAGGCACTGGGAGGGAAGTGGGTGTCAACTGGGACATTCCAGTTTCCTCCCAGTACATCCCAGTTCCCTACCAGTGCATCCCAGTACATCCCAGATCCCTCCCAGTACATCCCAGTTCCCTCCCAGTCCGTCCCAGTACATCCCAGTACATCCCAGTTCCCTGCCAGTATGTCCCAGTACATCCCAGTTCCCTCCCAGTACATACCAGTTCCCTCCCAGTACATCCTGGTACATACCAGTTCCCACCCAGTACATCCTACTACATACCAGTTCCCTCCCAGTTCACTCCCAGTACATCCCAGTACTTCACAGTTCCCTCCCAGTACATCCCAGTACGTCCCAGTTCCCCTCAGTACATAACACTTCCCTCCCAGTACATAACAGTACATCCCAGTGTCCTCACAGTACGTCCCAGTTCCCTCACAGTACATCCCAGTTTCCTCCCAGTACATCCCAGTTTCCTCCCTGTTCCTTCCCAGTACATAACAGTTACCTCCCAGTACATCCCAGTAGATCCTAGTAGATACTAGGACATTTCAAATCCCTGCCAGTTCCACCCGGTACAACCCAGTACAAGCCTGTACATCCTAGTTCCTCCACAGTACATCCCAGGGCATCCCCGCACATTGTAGTGCCTCCCAGTACATCTCAGTTCCCTCCCAGTACTGGGAGGGAACTGGGATGTACTGGGAGGGACCTGGGATGTACTGGGAGGGACCTGGGATGTACTGGGATGTAATGGGACGGAACTGGGATGTATTGGGAGGCACTGGGAAAGAAGTGGTAGTGAACCGGGAGGGAATTGGGATGTACGGGGATGAACTGGTAGGAAACTGGGATGTACTGGCATGGAACGGGGATGTATTGGGATGTACAGGAACGGAACTGGAATGTACTGCGATGTATTGGGATGTACTGGGAGCGAACTGGGATTTACTGGGATGTACGGGGAGGAAACTGGGATATACTGGGAGGAAACTGGGATATACTGGGAGGAACCTGGGAGGGAAGTGGGTGTCAACTGGGACATTCCAGTTTCCTCCCAGTACATCCCAGTTCCCTACCAGTGCAGCCCAGTACATCCCAGATCCCTCCCAGTCCATCCCAGTTCCCTCACAGTACATCCCAGTTCCCTCCCAATTCACACACAGTTCACTCCCAGTTCCATTCCAGTACATCCCAGTACATGCCAGTTGCCTCCCAGTTTCCTCTAAGTACATCCCAGTACTTTAAAGTTCCCTCCCAGTACATCCCAGTTCCCTCACAGTACATCCCAGTACTTCACAGTTCACTCCCACTACATCCCAGTACGTCCCAGTTCCCCCTTGGTACATAACACTTCCCTCCCAATACATCCAAGTTCCCTCCCAGTACATCCCAATCCCCTCCCAGTACATCCCAGTTCCCCGCCAGTATGTCCCAGTACATCCCAGTTCCCTCCCAGTACATACCAGTTCCCTCCCAGTACATCCCAGTTCCCTCCCAGTTCCCTCCCACTACATCCCAGTTCCCTCCCAGTACATACCAGTTCCCTCCCAGTACATCCCAGTACATCCTGGTACATCCCAGTTCCCACCCAGTACATCCTACTACATACCAGTTCCCTCCCAGTTCACTCCCAGTACATCCCAGTACTTCACAGTTCCCTCCCAGTACATCCCAGTACACACCAGTTCCCCTCAGTACATAACACTTCCCTCCCAGTACCTACCAGTACATCCCAGTGTCCTCACAGTACGTCCCAGTTCCCTCACAGTACATCCCAGTTCCCTACCAGTACATCCCAGTTCCCTCCCAGTTCACTCCCAGTACATAACAGTTACCTCCCAGTACATCCCAGTACATCCCAGTAGATCCTGGTACATCCTAAATCCCTGCCAGTTCCACCCGGTACAACCCAGTACAAGCCTGTACATCCTAGTTCCTCCACAGTACATCCCAGGGCATCCCCGCACATTGTAGTGCCTCCCAGTACATCCCAGTTCCCTCCCAGTACTGGGAGGGACCTGGGATGTACTGGGAGGGAACTGGGACGTACTGGGAGGGAACTGGGATGTACTGGGATGTAATGGGACGGAACTGGGATGTATTGGGAGGCACTGGGAAAGAAGTGGTAGTGAACCGGGAGGGAATTGGGATGTACGGGGATGAACTGGTAGGAAACTGGGATGTACTGGCATGGAACGGGGATGTATTGGGATGTACAGGAACGGAACTGGAATGTACTGCGATGTATTGGGATGTACTGGCAGCGAGCTGGGATTTACTGGGATGTACTGGGAGGAAACTGGGATATACTGGGAGGCACTGGGAGGGAAGTGGGTGTCAACTGGGACATTCCAGTTTCCTCCCAGTACATCCCAGTTCCCTACCAGTGCATCCCAGTACATCCCAGATCCCTCCCAGTACATCCCAGATCCCTCCCAGTCTGTCCCAGTACATCCCAGTACATCCCAGTTCCCTCACAGTACATCCCAGTTCCCTCACAGTTCACACACAGTTCACTCCCAGTTCCATTCCAGTACATCCCAGTACATGCCACATTCCTCCAAGTAAATCCCAGTTCCCTCCCACTACATCCAAGTTCCCTCCCGGTACATCCCAGTTCCCTCCCAGTAAATCCCAATTCCCAACACTTTCCACCCAGTCCATCCCAGTTCCCTCCCAGTACAACCCAGTTCCCTCTAAGTACATCCCAGTACTTCACAGTTCCCTCCCAGTTCCCTCCCAGTACACAACAGTTACCTCCCAGTACATCCCAGTACATCCCAGAAGATCCTGGTACATCCCAAATCCCTGCCAGTTCCACCCGGTACAACCCAGTACAAGCCTGTACATCCTAGTTCCTCCACGGTACATCCCAGGGCATCCCCGCACATTGTAGTGCCTCCCAGTACATCCCAGGTCCCTCCCAGTACTGGGAGGGAACTGGGATGTACTGGGAGGGACCTGGGATGTACTGGGATGTAATGGGACGGAACTGGGATGTATTGGGAGGCACTGGGAAAGAAGGGGTAGTGAACCGGGAGGGAATTGGGATGTACGGGGATGAACTGGTAGGAAACTGGGATGTACTGGAATATAACGGGGATGTATTGGGATGTACAGGAACGGAACTGGAATGTACGGCGATGTATTGGCATGTACTGGGAGCGAACTGGGATTTACTGGGATGTACTGGGAGGAAACTGGGATATACTGGGAGGAAACTGGGAGGGAAGTGGGTGTCAACTGGGACATTCCAGTTTCCTCCCAGTACATCCCAGTTCCCTACCAGTGCAGCCCAGTACATCCCAGATCCCTCCCAGTCTGTCCCAGTACATCCCAGTACATCCCAGTTCCCTCACTGTACATCCCAGTTCCCTCCCAGTTCACACACAGTTCACTCCCAGTTCCATTCCAGTACATCCCAGTACATGCCTGTTGCCTCCCAGTTTCCTCTAAGTACATCCCAGTACTTCAAAGTTCCCTCCCAGTACATCCCAGTTCCCTCCCAGTACATCCCAGTACTTCACAGTTCACTCCCACTACATCCCAGTACGTCCCAGTTCCCCCTTGGTACATAACACTTCCCTCCCAATACATCCAAGTTCCCTCCCAGTACATCCCAATCCCCTCCCAGTACATCCCAGTTCCCTGCCAGTATGTCCCAGTACATCCCAGTTCCCTCCCTGTTCCTTCCCAGTACATAACAGTTACCTCCCAGTACATCCCAGTACATCCCAGTACATCCCAGATCCCTCCCAGTCTGTCCCAGTACATCCCAGTACATCCCAGTTCCCTCACAGTACATCCCAGTTCCCTCACAGTTCACACACAGTTCACTCCCAGTTCCATTCCAGTACATCCCAGTACATGCCACATTCCTCCAAGTAAATCCCAGTTCCCTCCCACTACATCCAAGTTCCCTCCCGGTACATCCCAGTTCCCTCCCAGTAAATCCCAATTCCCAACACTTTCCACCCAGTACATCCCAGTTCCCTCCCAGTACAACCCAGTTCCCTCTAAGTACATCCCAGTACTTCACAGTTCCCTCCCAGTTCCCTCCCAGTACACAACAGTTACCTCCCAGTACATCCCAGTACATCCCAGAAGATCCTGGTACATCCCAAATCCCTGCCAGTTCCACCCGGTACAACCCAGTACAAGCCTGTACATCCTAGTTCCTCCACGGTACATCCCAGGGCATCCCCGCACATTGTAGTGCCTCCCAGTACATCCCAGTTCCCTCCCAGTACTGGGAGGGACCTGGGATGTACTGGAAGGGAACTGGGATGTACTGGGAGGGACCTGGGATGTACTGGGATGTAATGGGACGGAACTGGGATGTAATGGGACGGAACTGGGAAAGAAGTGGTAGTGAACCGGGAGGGAACTGGAATGTACGGGGATGAACTGGTTGGGAACTGGGATGTACTGGCATGGAACGGGGATGTATTGGGATGTACAGGAACGGAACTGGAATGTACTGCGATGTACTGGGATGTACTGGCAGCGAACTGGGATTTACTGGGATGTACTGGGAGGAAACTGGGATATACTGGGAGGCACTGGGAGGGAAGTGGGTGTCAACTGGGACATTCCAGTTTCCTCCCAGTACATCCCAGTTCCCTACCAGTGCATCCCAGTACATCCCAGATCCCTCACAGTACATCCCAGTTCCCTCACAGTTCACACACAGTTCACTCCCAGTTCCATTCCAGTACATCCCAGTACATGCCACTTTCCTCCAAGTAAATCCCAGTTCCCTCCCACTACATCCAAGTTCCCTCCCACTTCCCTCTAAGTACATCCCAGTACTTCACAGTTCACTCCCAGTACATCCCAGTTTCCCCTCGGTACATAACAGTTCCCTCCCAGTACACCCCAGTACATCCCAGTTCCCTCCCAGTATGTCCCACTACATCCCAGTTCCCTCCCAGTCCATCCCAGTTCCCTCCCAGTAAATCCCAATTCCCAACACTTTCCACCCAGTACATCCCAGTTCCCTCCCAGTACATCCCAGTTCCCTCTAAGTACATCCCAGTACTTCACAGTTCCCTCCCAGTTCACTCCCAGTTCCCTCCCAGTACATCCCAGTTCCCTCTAAGTACATCCCAATACTTCATACTTCCCTCCCAGCACGTCCCAGTACGTCCCAGTTCCCCTCAGTACATAACAATTCCCTCCCAGTACATACCAGTACATCCCAGTGTCCTCACAGTACATCCCAGTTCCCTCCCAGTACATCCCAGTTCTCTCCCAGTTCACTCCCAGTACACAACAGTTACCTCCCAGTACATCCCAGTAGATCCTGGTACATCCCAAATCCCTGCCAGTTCCACCCGGTACAACCCAGTACAAGCCTGTACATCCTAGTTCCTCCACAGTACATCCCAGGGCATCCCCGCACATTGTAGTGCCTCCCAGTACATCCCAGTTCCCTCCCAGTACTGGGAGGGACCTGGGATGTACTGGGAGGGAACTGGGACGTACTGGGAGGGAACTGGGATGTACTGGGATGTAATGGGACGGAACTGGGATGTATTGGGAGGCACTGGGAAAGAAGTGGTAGTGAACCGGGAGGGAATTGGGATGTACGGGGATGAACTGGTAGGAAACTGGGATGTACTGGCATGGAACGGGGATGTATTGGGATGTACAGGAACAGAACTGGAATGTACAGCGATGTATTGGCATGTACTGGCAGCGAGCTGGGATTTACTGGGATGTACTGGGAGGAAACTGGGATATACTGGGAGGAAACTGGGATATACTGGGAGGCATTGGGAGGGAAGTGGGTGTCAACTGGGACATTCCAGTTTCCTCCCAGTACATCCCAGTTCCCTACCAGTGCAGCCCAGTACATCCCAGTTCCCTCCCAGTCCGTCCCAATCCCCTCCCAGTACATCCCAGTTCCCTGCCAGTATGTCCCAGTACATCCCAGTTCCCTCCCAGTACATCCCAGTTCCCTCCCAGTCCATCCCAGTACATCCTGGTACATCCCAGTTCCCACCCAGTACATCCTACTACATACCAGTTCCCTCCCAGTTCACTCCCAGTACATCCCAGTACTTCACAGTTCCCTCCCAGTACATCCCAGTACGTCCCAGTTCCCCTCAGTACATAACACTTCCCTCCCAGTACATACCAGTACATCCCAGTGTCCTCACAGTACATCCCAGTTCCCTCCCAGTACATCCCAGTTCCCTACCAGTACATAACAGTTACCTCCCAGTACATCCCAGTAGATCCTGGTACATCCCAAATCCCTGCCAGTTCCACCCGGTACAACCGAGTACAAGCCTGTACATCCTAGTTCCTCCACAGTATATCCCAGGGCATCCCCGCACATTGTAGTGCCTCCCAGTACATCCCAGTTCCCTCCCAGTACTGGGAGGGACCTGGGATGTACTGGGAGGGACCTGGGATGTACTGGGAGGGACCTGGGATGTACTGGGATGTAATGGGACGGAACTGGGATGTATTGGGAGGCACTGGGAAAGAAGTGGTAGTGAACCGGGAGGGAATTGGGATGTACGGGGATGAACTGGTAGGGAACTGGGATGTACTGGCATGGAACGGGGATGTATTGGGATGTACAGGAACAGAACTGGAATGTACAGCGATGTATTGGCATGTACTGGCAGCGAGCTGGGATTTACTGGGATGTACTGGGAGGAAACTGGGATATACTGGGAGGAAACTGGGATATACTGGGAGGCATTGGGAGGGAAGTGGGTGTCAACTGGGACATTCCAGTTTCCTCCCAGTACATCCCAGTTCCCTACCAGTGCAGCCCAGTACATCCCAGTTCCCTCCCAGTACATCCCAATCCCCTCCCAGTACATCCCAGTTCCCTGCCAGTATGTCCCACTACATCCCAGTTCCCTCCCAGTACATACCAGTTCCCTCCCAGTACATCCCAGTTCCCTCCCAGTTCCCTCCCACTACATCCCAGTACATCCCAGTTCCCTCCCAGTACATCCCGGTACATCCTGGTACATCCCAGTTCCCACCGAGTACATCCTACTACATACCAGTTCCCTCCCAGTTCACTCCCAGTACATCCCAGTACTTCACAGTTCCCTCCCAGTACATCCCAGTACGTCCCAGTTCCCCTCAGTACATAACACTTCCCTCCCAGTACATACCAGTACATCCCAGTGTCCTCACGGTACGTCCCAGTTCCCTCCCAGTACATCCCAGTTCCCTCCCAGTTCACTCCCAGTACATAACAGTTACCTCCCAGTACATCCTAGTAGATCCTAGGACATTTCAAATCCCTGCCAGTTCCACCCGGTACAACCCAGTACAAGCCTGTACATCCTAGTTCCTCCACAGTACATCCCAGGGCATCCCCGCACATTGTAGTGCCTCCCAGTACATCCCAGTTCCCTCCCAGTACTGGGAGGGACCTGGGATGTACTGGGAGGGAACTGGGACGTACTGGGAGGGAACTGGGATGTACTGGGATGTAATGGGACGGAACTGGGATGTATTGGGAGGCACTGGGAAAGAAGTGGTAGTGAACCGGGAGGGAATTGGGATGTACGGGGATGAACTGGTAGGAAACTGGGATGTACTGGCATGGAACGGGGATGTATTGGGATGTACAGGAACAGAACTGGAATGTACTGCGATGTACTGGGAGCAAACTGGGATTTACTGGGATGTACTGGGAGGAAACTGGGATATACTGGGAGGAAACTGGGATATACTGGGAGGAAACTGGGAGGGAAGTGGGTGTCAACTGGGACATTCCAGTTTCCTCCCAGTACATCCCAGTTCCCTACCAGTGCAGCCCAGTACATCCCAGTTCCCTCCCAGTCCGTCCCAATCCCCTCCCAGTACATCCCAGTTCCCTGCCAGTATGTCCCAGTACATCCCAGTTCCCTCCCAGTACATACCAGTTCCCTGCCAGTATGTCCCAGTACATCCCAGTTCCCTCCCAGTTCCCTCCCACTACATCCCAGTACATCCCAGTTCCCTCCCAGTACATCCTACTACATACCAGTTCCCTCCCAGTTCACTCCCAGTACATCCCAGTACTTCACAGTTCCCTCCCAGTACATCCCAGTACGTCCCAGTTCCCCTCAGTACATAACACTTCCCTCCCAGTACATACCAGTACATCCCAGTGTCCTCACAGTACGTCCCAGTTCCCTCCCAGTACATCCCAGTTCCCTACCAGTACATCCCAGTTCCCTCCCTGTTCCTTCCCAGTACATAACAGTTACCTCCCAGTACATCCCAGTAGATCCTGGTACATCCCAAATCCCTGCCAGTTCCACCCGGTACAACCCAGTACAAGCCTGTACATCCTAGTTCCTCCACAGTACATCCCAGGGCATCCCCGCACATTGTAGTGCCTCCCAGTACATCCCAGTTCCCTCCCAGTACTGGGAGGGACCTGGGATGTACTGGAAGGGAACTGGGATGTACTGGGAGGGACCTGGGATGTACTGGGATGTAATGGGACGGAACTGGGATGTAATGGGACGGAACTGGGAAAGAAGTGGTAGTGAACCGGGAGGGAACTGGAATGTACGGGGATGAACTGGTTGGGAACTGGGATGTACTGGCATGGAACGGGGATGTATTGGGATGTACAGGAACGGAACTGGAATGTACTGCGATGTACTGGGATGTACTGGCAGCGAACTGGGATTTACTGGGATGTACTGGGAGGAAACTGGGATATACTGGGAGGCACTGGGAGGGAAGTGGGTGTCAACTGGGACATTCCAGTTTCCTCCCAGTACATCCCAGTTCCCTACCAGTGCATCCCAGTACATCCCAGATCCCTCCCAGTACATCCCAGTTCCCTCCCAGTCCGTCCCAGTACATCCCAGTACATCCCAGTTCCCTCACAGTACATCCCAGTTCCCTCACAGTTCACACACAGTTCACTCCCAGTTCCATTCCAGTACATCCCAGTACATGCCACTTTCCTCCAAGTAAATCCCAGTTCCCTCCCACTACATCCAAGTTCCCTCCCACTTCCCTCTAAGTACATCCCAGTACTTCACAGTTCACTCCCAGTACATCCCAGTTCCCCCTCGGTACATAACAGTTCCCTCCCAGTACACCCCAGTACATCCCAGTTCCCTCCCAGTATGTCCCACTACATCCCAGTTCCCTCCCAGTCCATCCCAGTTCCCTCCCAGTAAATCCCAATTCCCAACACTTTCCACCCAGTACATCCCAGTTCCCTCCCAGTACATCCCAGTTCCCTCTAAGTACATCCCAGTACTTCACAGTTCCATCCCAGTTCACTCCCAGTTCCCTCCCAGTACATCCCAGTTCCCTCTAAGTACATCCCAATACTTCATAGTTCCCTCCCAGAACGTCCCAGTACGTCCCAGTTCCCCTCAGTACATAACACTTCCCTCCCAGTACATACCAGTACATCCCAGTGTCCTCACAGTACATCCCAGTTCCCTCCCAGTACATTCCAGTTCTCTCCCAGTTCACTCCCAGTACACAACAGTTACCTCCCAGTACATCCCAGTACATCCCAGTAGATCCTGGTACATCCCAAATCCCTGCCAGTTCCACCCGGTACAACCCAGTACAAGCCTGTACATCCTAGTTCCTCCACAGTACATCCCAGGGCATCCCCGCACATTGTAGTGCCTCCCAGTACATCCCAGTTCCCTCCCAGTACTGGGAGGGACCTGGGATGTACTGGGAGGGAACTGGGACGTACTGGGAGGGACCTGGGATGTACTGGGATGTAATGGGACGGAACTGGGATGTAATGGGACGGAACTGGGAAAGAAGTGGTAGTGAACCGGGAGGGAATTGGGATGTACGGGGATGAACTGGTAGGGAACTGGGATGTACTGGCATGGAACGGGGATGTATTGGGATGTACAGGAACAGAACTGGAATGTACAGCGATGTATTGGCATGTACTGGCAGCGAGCTGGGATTTACTGGGATGTACTGGGAGGAAACTGGGATATACTGGGAGGCATTGGGAGGGAAGTGGGTGTCAACTGGGACATTCCAGTTTCCTCCCAGTACATCCCAGTTCCCTACCAGTGCAGCCCAGTACATCCCAGTTCCCTCCCAGTCCGTCCCAATCCCCTCCCAGTACATCCCAGTTCCCTGCCAGTATGTCCCAGTACATCCCAGTTCCCTCCCAGTACATCCCAGTTCCCTCCCAGTACATCCCAGTTCCCTCCCAGTTCCCTCCCACTACATCCCAGTACATCCCAGTTCCCTCCCAGTACATCCTACTACATACCAGTTCCCTCCCAGTTCACTCCCAGTACATCCCAGTACTTCACAGTTCCCTCCCAGTACATCCCAGTACGTCCCAGTTCCCCTCAGTACATAACACTTCCCTCCCAGTACATAACAGTACATCCCAGTGTCCTCACAGTACGTCCCAGTTCCCTCACAGTACATCCCAGTTCCCTACCAGTACATCCCAGTTCCCTCCCTGTTCCTTCCCAGTACATAACAGTTACCTCCCAGTACATCCCAGTAGATCCTGGTACATCCCAAATCCCTGCCAGTTCCACCCGGTACAACCCAGTACAAGCCTGTACATCCTAGTTCCTCCACAGTACATCCCAGGGCATCCCCGCACATTGTAGTGCCTCCCAGTACATCCCAGTTCCCTCCCAGTACTGGGAGGGACCTGGGATGTACTGGAAGGGAACTGGGATGTACTGGGAGGGACCTGGGATGTACTGGGATGTAATGGGACGGAACTGGGATGTAATGGGACGGAACTGGGAAAGAAGTGGTAGTGAACCGGGAGGGAACTGGAATGTACGGGGATGAACTGGTAGGGAACTGGGATGTACTGGCATGGAACGGGGATGTATTGGGATGTACAGGAACGGAACTGGAATGTACTGCGATGTACTGGGATGTACTGGCAGCGAGCTGGGATTTACTGGGATGTACTGGGAGGAAACTGGGATATACTGGGAGGCACTGGGAGGGAAGTGGGTGTCAACTGGGACATTCCAGTTTCCTCCCAGTACATCCCAGTTCCCTACCAGTGCATCCCAGTACATCCCAGATCCCTCCCAGTACATCCCAGTTCCCTCCCAGTCCGTCCCAGTACATCCCAGTACATCCCAGTTCCCTCACAGTACATCCCAGTTCCCTCACAGTTCACACACAGTTCACTCCCAGTTCCATTCCAGTACATCCCAGTACATGCCACTTTCCTCCAAGTAAATCCCAGTTCCCTCCCACTACATCCAAGTTCCCTCCCACTTCCCTCTAAGTACATCCCAGTACTTCACAGTTCACTCCCAGTACATCCCAGTTCCCCCTCGGTACATAACAGTTCCCTCCCAGTACACCCCAGTACATCCCAGTTCCCTCCCAGTATGTCCCACTACATCCCAGTTCCCTCCCAGTCCATCCCAGTTCCCTCCCAGTAAATCCCAATTCCCAACACTTTCCACCCAGTACATCCCAGTTCCCTCCCAGTACATCCCAGTTCCCTCTAAGTACATCCCAGTACTTCACAGTTCCCTCCCAGTTCACTCCCAGTTCCCTCCCAGTACATCCCAGTTCCCTCTAAGTACATCCCAATACTTCATACTTCCCTCCCAGCACGTCCCAGTACGTCCCAGTTCCCCTCAGTACATAACACTTCCCTCCCAGTACATACCAGTACATCCCAGTGTCCTCACAGTACATCCCAGTTCCCTCCCAGTACATCCCAGTTCTCTCCCAGTTCACTCCCAGTACACAACAGTTACCTCCCAGTACATCCCAGTACATCCCAGTAGATCCTGGTACATCCCAAATCCCTGCCAGTTCCACCCGGTACAACCCAGTACAAGCCTGTACATCCTAGTTCCTCCACAGTACATCCCAGGGCATCCCCGCACATTGTAGTGCCTCCCAGTACATCCCAGTTCCCTCCCAGTACTGGGAGGGACCTGGGATGTACTGGGAGGGAACTGGGACGTACTGGGAGGGAACTGGGATGTACTGGGATGTAATGGGACGGAACTGGGATGTATTGGGAGGCACTGGGAAAGAAGTGGTAGTGAACCGGGAGGGAATTGGGATGTACTGGGATGAACTGGTAGGAAACTGGGATGTACTGGCATGGAACGGGGATGTATTGGGATGTACAGGAACAGAACTGGAATGTACAGCGATGTATTGGCATGTACTGGCAGCGAGCTGGGATTTACTGGGATGTACTGGGAGGAAACTGGGATATACTGGGAGGAAACTGGGATATACTGGGAGGCATTGGGAGGGAAGTGGGTGTCAACTGGGACATTCCAGTTTCCTCCCAGTACATCCCAGTTCCCTACCAGTGCAGCCCAGTACATCCCAGTTCCCTCCCAGTCCGTCCCAATCCCCTCCCAGTACATCCCAGTTCCCTGCCAGTATGTCCCAGTACATCCCAGTTCCCTCCCAGTACATACCAGTTCGCTCCCAGTACATCCCAGTTCCCTCCCAGTTCCCTCCCACTACATCCCAGTACATCCCAGTTCCCTCCCAGTACATCCCAGTTCCCTCCCAGTACATCCCAGTTCCCTCCCGGTACATCCCAGTTCCCACCCAGTACATCCTACTACATACCAGTTCCCTCCCAGTTCACTCCCAGTACATCCCAGTACTTCACAGTTCCCTCCCAGTACATCCCAGTACGTCCCAGTTCCCCTCAGTACATAACACTTCCCTCCCAGTACCTACCAGTACATCCCAGTGTCCTCACAGTACGTCCCAGTTCCCTCCCAGTATATCCCAGTTCCCTACCAGTACATCCCAGTTACCTCCCTGTTCCTTCCCAGTACATAACAGTTACCTCCCAGTACATCCCAGTACATCCCAGTAGATCCTGGTACATCCCAAATCCCTGCCAGTTCCACCCGGTACAACCCAGTACAAGCCTGTACATCCTAGTTCCTCCACAGTACATCCCAGGGCATCCCCGCACATTGTAGTGCCTCCCAGTACATCCCAGTTCCCTCCCAGTACTGGGAGGGACCTGGGATGTACTGGGAGGGAACTGGGACGTACTGGGAGGGACCTGGGATGTACTGGGATGTAATGGGACGGAACTGGGAAAGAAGTGGTAGTGAACCGGGAGGGAATTGGGATCTACGGGGATGAACTGGCATGGAACGGGGATGTATTGGGATGTACAGGAACAGAACTGGAATGTACAGCGATGTATTGGCATGTACTGGCAGCGAGCTGGGATTTACTGGGATGTACTGGGAGGAAACTGGGATATACTGGGAGGAAACTGGGATATACTGGGAGGCATTGGGAGGGAAGTGGGTGTCAACTGGGACATTCCAGTTTCCTCCCAGTACATCCCAGTTCCCTACCAGTGCAGCCCAGTACATCCCAGTTCCCTCCCAGTCCGTCCCAATCCCCTCCCAGTACATCCCAGTTCCCTGCCAGTATGTCCCAGTACATCCCAGTTCCCTCCCAGTACATACCAGTTCGCTCCCAGTACATCCCAGTTCCCTCCCAGTTCCCTCCCACTACATCCCAGTACATCCCAGTTCCCTCCCAGTACATCCCAGTTCCCTCCCGGTACATCCCAGTTCCCACCCAGTACATCCTACTACATACCAGTTCCCTCCCAGTTCACTCCCAGTACATCCCAGTACTTCACAGTTCCCTCCCAGTACATCCCAGTACGTCCCAGTTCCCCTCAGTACATAACACTTCCCTCCCAGTACATACCAGTACATCCCAGTGTCCTCACAGTACGTCCCAGTTCCCTCACAGTACATCCCAGTTCCCTACCAGTACATCCCAGTTCCCTCCCTGTTCCTTCCCAGTACATAACAGTTACCTCCCAGTACATCCCAGTAGATCCTGGTACATCCCAAATCCCTGCCAGTTCCACCCGGTACAACCCAGTACAAGCCTGTACATCCTAGTTCCTCCACAGTACATCCCAGGGCATCCCCGCACATTGTAGTGCCTCCCAGTACATCCCAGTTCCCTCCCAGTACTGGGAGGGACCTGGGATTAACTGAGAGGGACCTGGGATGTACTGGGAGGGACCTGGGATGTACTGGGATGTAATGGGACGGAACTGGGATGTAATGGGACGGAACTGGGAAAGAAGTGGTAGTGAACCGGGAGGGAATTGGGATGTACGGGGATGAACTGGTAGGGAACTGGGATGTACTGGCATGGAACGGGGATGTATTGGGATGTACAGGAACAGAACTGGAATGTACAGCGATGTATTGGCATGTACTGGCAGCGAGCTGGGATTTACTGGGATGTACTGGGAGGAAACTGGGATATACTGGGAGGAAACTGGGATATACTGGGAGGCATTGGGAGGGAAGTGGGTGTCAACTGGGACATTCCAGTTTCCTCCCAGTACATCCCAGTTCCCTACCAGTGCAGCCCAGTACATCCCAGTTCCCTCCCAGTCCGTCCCAATCCCCTCCCAGTACATCCCAGTTCCCTGCCAGTATGTCCCAGTACATCCCAGTTCCCTCCCAGTACATCCCAGTTCCCTCCCAGTACATCCCAGTACATCCTGGTACATCCCAGTTCCCACCCAGTACATCCTACTACATACCAGTTCCCTCCCAGTTCACTCCCAGTACATCCCAGTACTTCACAGTTCCCTCCCAGTACATCCCAGTACGTCCCAGTTCCCCTCAGTACATAACACTTCCCTCCCAGTACATACCAGTACATCCCAGTGTCCTCACAGTACATCCCAGTTCCCTCCCAGTACATCCCAGTTCCCTCCCAGTTCCCTCCCACTACATCCCAGTACATCCCAGTTCCCTCCCAGCACATACCAGTTCCCTCCCAGTACATCCCGGTACATCCTGGTACATCCCAGTTCCCACCGAGTACATCCTACTACATACCAGTTCCCTCCCAGTTCACTCCCAGTACATCCCAGTACTTCACAGTTCCCTCCCAGTACATCCCAGTACGTCCCAGTTCCCCTCAGTACATAACACTTCCCTCCCAGTACATACCAGTACATCCCAGTGTCCTCACGGTACGTCCCAGTTCCCTCCCAGTACATCCCAGTTCCCTCCCAGTTCACTCCCAGTACATAACAGTTACCTCCCAGTACATCCTAGTAGATCCTAGGACATTTCAAATCCCTGCCAGTTCCACCCGGTACAACCCAGTACAAGCCTGTACATCCTAGTTCCTCCACAGTACATCCCAGGGCATCCCCGCACATTGTAGTGCCTCCCAGTACATCCCAGTTCCCTCCCAGTACTGGGAGGGACCTGGGATGTACTGGGAGGGAACTGGGACGTACTGGGAGGGAACTGGGATGTACTGGGATGTAATGGGACGGAACTGGGATGTAATGGGACGGAACTGGGAAAGAAGTGGTAGTGAACCGGGAGGGAATTGGGATGTACGGGGATGAACTGGTAGGAAACTGGGATGTACTGGCATGGAACGGGGATGTATTGGGATGTACAGGAACAGAACTGGAATGTACTGCGATGTACTGGGAGCAAACTGGGATTTACTGGGATGTACTGGGAGGAAACTGGGATATACTGGGAGGAAACTGGGAGGGAAGTGGGTGTCAACTGGGACATTCCAGTTTCCTCCCAGTACATCCCAGTTCCCTACCAGTGCAGCCCAGTACATCCCAGTTCCCTCCCAGTCCGTCCCAATCCCCTCCCAGTACATCCCAGTTCCCTCCCAGTACATACCAGTTCCCTCCCAGTACATCCCAGTTCCCTCCCAGTTCCCTCCCAGTACATCCCAGTTCCCACCCAGTACATCCTACTACATACCAGTTCCCTCCCAGTTCACTCCCAGTACATCCCAGTACTTCACAGTTCCCTCCCAGTACATCCCAGTACGTCCCAGTTCCCCTCAGTACATAACACTTCCCTCCCAGTACATACCAGTACATCCCAGTGTCCTCACAGTACGTCCCAGTTCCCTCACAGTACATCCCAGTTCCCTACCAGTACATCCCAGTTCCCTCCCTGTTCCTTCCCAGTACATAACAGTTACCTCCCAGTACATCCCAGTAGATCCTGGTACATCCCAAATCCCTGCCAGTTCCACCCGGTACAACCCAGTACAAGCCTGTACATCCTAGTTCCTCCACAGTACATCCCAGGGCATCCCCGCACATTGTAGTGCCTCCCAGTACATCCCAGTTCCCTCCCAGTACTGGGAGGGACCTGGGATGTACTGGAAGGGAACTGGGATGTACTGGGAGGGACCTGGGATGTACTGGGATGTAATGGGACGGAACTGGGATGTAATGGGACGGAACTGGGATGTAATGGGACGGAACTGGGAAAGAAGTGGTAGTGAACCGGGAGGGAACTGGAATGTACGGGGATGAACTGGTAGGGAACTGGGATGTACTGGCATGGAACGGGGATGTATTGGGATGTACAGGAACGGAACTGGAATGTACTGCGATGTACTGGGATGTACTGGCAGCGAGCTGGGATTTACTGGGATGTACTGGGAGGAAACTGGGATATACTGGGAGGCACTGGGAGGGAAGTGGGTGTCAACTGGGACATTCCAGTTTCCTCCCAGTACATCCCAGTTCCCTACCAGTGCATCCCAGTACATCCCAGATCCCTCACAGTACATCCCAGTTCCCTCACAGTTCACACACAGTTCACTCCCAGTTCCATTCCAGTACATCCCAGTACATGCCACTTTCCTCCAAGTAAATCCCAGTTCCCTCCCACTACATCCAAGTTCCCTCCCACTTCCCTCTAAGTACATCCCAGTACTTCACAGTTCACTCCCAGTACATCCCAGTTCCCCCTCGGTACATAACAGTTCCCTCCCAGTACACCCCAGTACATCCCAGTTCCCTCCCAGTATGTCCCACTACATCCCAGTTCCCTCCCAGTCCATCCCAGTTCCCTCCCAGTAAATCCCAATTCCCAACACTTTCCACCCAGTACATCCCAGTTCCCTCCCAGTACATCCCAGTTCCCTCTAAGTACATCCCAGTACTTCACAGTTCCCTCCCAGTTCACTCCCAGTTCCCTCCCAGTACATCCCAGTTCCCTCTAAGTACATCCCAATACTTCATACTTCCCTCCCAGCACGTCCCAGTACGTCCCAGTTCCCCTCAGTACATAACACTTCCCTCCCAGTACATACCAGTACATCCCAGTGTCCTCACAGTACATCCCAGTTCCCTCCCAGTACATCCCAGTTCTCTCCCAGTTCACTCCCAGTACACAACAGTTACCTCCCAGTACATCCCAGTACATCCCAGTAGATCCTGGTACATCCCAAATCCCTGCCAGTTCCACCCGGTACAACCCAGTACAAGCCTGTACATCCTAGTTCCTCCACAGTACATCCCAGGGCATCCCCGCACATTGTAGTGCCTCCCAGTACATCCCAGTTCCCTCCCAGTACTGGGAGGGACCTGGGATTAACTGAGAGGGACCTGGGATGTACTGGGAGGGAACTGGGACGTACTGGGAGGGAACTGGGATGTACTGGGATGTAATGGGACGGAACTGGGATGTATTGGGAGGCACTGGGAAAGAAGTGGTAGTGAACCGGGAGGGAATTGGGATGTACTGGGATGAACTGGTAGGAAACTGGGATGTACTGGCATGGAACGGGGATGTATTGGGATGTACAGGAACAGAACTGGAATGTACAGCGATGTATTGGCATGTACTGGCAGCGAGCTGGGATTTACTGGGATGTACTGGGAGGAAACTGGGATATACTGGGAGGAAACTGGGATATACTGGGAGGCATTGGGAGGGAAGTGGGTGTCAACTGGGACATTCCAGTTTCCTCCCAGTACATCCCAGTTCCCTACCAGTGCAGCCCAGTACATCCCAGTTCCCTCCCAGTCCGTCCCAATCCCCTCCCAGTACATACCAGTTCCCTCCCAGTACATCCCAGTTCCCTCCCGGTACATCCCAGTTCCCTCCCGGTACATCCTACTACATACCAGTTCCCTCCCAGTTCACTCCCAGTACATCCCAGTACTTCACAGTTCCATCCCAGTACATCCCAGTACGTCCCAGTTCCCCTCAGTACATAACACTTCCCTCCCAGTACATACCAGTACATCCCAGTGTCCTCACAGTACATCCCAGTTCTCTCCCAGTTCACTCCCAGTACACAACAGTTACCTCCCAGTACATCCCAGTACATCCCAGTAGATCCTGGTACATCCCAAATCCCTGCCAGTTCCACCCGGTACAACCCAGTACAAGCCTGTACATCCTAGTTCCTCCACAGTACATCCCAGGGCATCCCCGCGCATTGTAGTGCCTCCCAGTACATCCCAGTTCCCTCCCAGTACTGGGAGGGACCTGGGATGTACTGGGAGGGAACTGGGATGTACTGGGAGAGACCTGGGATGTACTGGGATGTAATGGGACGGAACTGGGATGTATTGGGAGGCACTGGGAAAGAAGTGGTAGTGAACCGGGAGGGAATTGGGATGTACGGGGATGAACTGGTAGGGAACTGGGATGTACTGGCATGGAACGGGGATGTATTGGGATGTACAGGAACAGAACTGGAATGTACAGCGATGTATTGGCATGTACTGGCAGCGAGCTGGGATTTACTGGGATGTACTGGGAGGAAACTGGGATATACTGGGAGGAAACTGGGATATACTGGGAGGCATTGGGAGGGAAGTGGGTGTCAACTGGGACATTCCAGTTTCCTCCCAGTACATCCCAGTTCCCTACCAGTGCAGCCCAGTACATCCCAGTTCCCTCCCAGTCCGTCCCAATCCCCTCCCAGTACATCCCAGTTCCCTGCCAGTATGTCCCAGTACATCCCAGTTCCCTCCCAGTACATACCAGTTCCCTCCCAGTACATCCCAGTTCCCACCCAGTACATCCTACTACATACCAGTTCCCTCCCAGTTCACTCCCAGTACATCCCAGTACTTCACAGTTCCCTCCCAGTACATCCCAGTACGTCCCAGTTCCCCTCAGTACATAACACTTCCCTCCCAGTACATACCAGTACATCCCAGTGTCCTCACAGTACGTCCCAGTTCCCTCACAGTACATCCCAGTTCCCTACCAGTACATCCCAGTTCCCTCCCTGTTCCTTCCCAGTACATAACAGTTACCTCCCAGTACATCCCAGTAGATCCTGGTACATCCCAAATCCCTGCCAGTTCCACCCGGTACAACCCAGTACAAGCCTGTACATCCTAGTTCCTCCACAGTACATCCCAGGGCATCCCCGCACATTGTACTGCCTCCCAGTACATCCCAGTTCCCTCCCAGTACTGGGAGGGACCTGGGATGTACTGGAAGGGAACTGGGATGTACTGGGATGTAATGGGACGGAACTGGGATGTAATGGGACGGAACTGGGATGTAATGGGACGGAACTGGGATGTAATGGGACGGAACTGGGAAAGAAGTGGTAGTGAACCGGGAGGGAACTGGAATGTACGGGGATGAACTGGTTGGGAACTGGGATGTACTGGCATGGAACGGGGATGTATTGGGATGTACAGGAACGGAACTGGAATGTACTGCGATGTACTGGGATGTACTGGCAGCGAGCTGGGATTTACTGGGATGTACTGGGAGGAAACTGGGATATACTGGGAGGCACTGGGAGGGAAGTGGGTGTCAACTGGGACATTCCAGTTTCCTCCCAGTACATCCCAGTTCCCTACCAGTGCAGCCCAGTACATCCCAGATCCCTCCCAGTACATCCCAGTTCCCTCCCAGTCCGTCCCAGTTCCCTCACAGTACATCCCAGTTCCCTCACAGTTCACACACAGTTCACTCCCAGTTCCATTCCAGTACATCCCAGTACATGCCACTTTCCTCCAAGTAAATCCCAGTTCCCTCCCACTACATCCAAGTTCCCTCCCACTTCCCTCTAAGTACATCCCAGTACTTCACAGTTCACTCCCAGTACATCCCAGTTCCCCCTCGGTACATAACAGTTCCCTCCCAGTACACCCCAGTACATCCCAGTTCCCTCCCAGTATGTCCCACTACATCCCAGTTCCCTCCCAGTCCATCCCAGTTCCCTCCCAGTAAATCCCAATTCCCAACACTTTCCACCCAGTACATCCCAGTTCCCTCTAAGTACATCCCAGTACTTCACAGTTCCCTCCCAGCACATCCCAGTACGTCCCAGTTCCCCTCAGTACATAACACTTCCCTCCCAGTACATCCCAGTACATCCCAGTAGATCCTGGTACATCCCAAATCCCTGCTAGTTCCACCCGGTACAACCCAGTACAAGCCTGTACATCCTAGTTCCTCCACACTACATCCCAGGACATTCTAGAGCCTCCCAGTACATCCCAGTTCCCTCCCAGTACATCCCATTACATTCCAGTGCCTTCCCAGTACATCCCAGTACATCCCAGTACATCCCAGTACATCCCAGTACATCCCAGTACATCCCAGTACATCCCAGTACATCCCAGTACATCCCAGTACATCCCAGTACATCCCAGTACATCCCAGTACATCCCAGTACATCCCAGTACATCCCAGTACATCCCAGTACTTCACAGTACTTCACAGTACTTCACAGTTCCCTCCCAGTACATCCCAGTTCCCTCTAAGTACATCCCAGTACTTCACAGTTCCCTCCCAGCACATCGCAGTTGCCTCTAAGTACATCCCAGTACTTCACAGTTCCCTCCCAGTACATCCCAGTACGTCCCAGTTCCCCTCAGTACATAACACTTCCCTCCCAGTACATCCCAGTACATCCTGGTACATCCCAAATTCCTGCCAGTTCCACCCGGTACAACCCAGTACAAGCCTGTACATCCTAGTTCCTCCACACTACATCCCAGGACATCCCAGGACATTGTAGAGCCTCCCAGTACGTCCCAGTTCCCTCCCAGTACAACCCAGTAGATCCTGGTACGTCCCCGTTCCCCGCACTGTACGTCCCCATTCCTCGCACTGTACTGGGAGGACAACCGAGCCTGCGCAGTGATTGACATAGGGAACGAGCAAGTTTGTACCAATCAGCAGACAGGACAATAATGACTATGTATGAGTATGTGAAATTTTCATCTATAAATTGTACGGGAAAGCTATGTGAGGTACGCACGCGAGGAGGAGCGATCCCCCGTGCGTCCGGCGCCGCGAATAAAGAATGCCTGCTCTTTAATACTAAATCGGTGTTGAGGAGTCGTTTCCGATTTTAACGCGTTTTTCGGTAACACAGGGAGTCAGATCAAGAGAGCCAGAGAACAACAAAACACCGACAGGCTACAGGACAGAGCAGGAGGAATAAAAAAAAAAAAACACGGAGCCAGAGCCAGGCAGAGAGAGGCGGAGAAAGAAAAAGGAGCCACAGGCTACAGGACAGAGAGAGGGAGGACTGAAAAGACGGGGAGGCAGGGAGACACTCAGAGCGAGATGGAGAAAGAAGGTGCGGGGGGGGGGGGGCGCAAAAAAAAAAGTAAATTTTGCAGCAGGTAAGGAAAGAGAGGGGGCCGGGGGAGAGACAGGGAGGGCCCAGGACGCACAAGAGAGGCAACGGGGCCCCAGTGGCCCAGGACTCACCGCGACTCTCGCTCTCAGCGCTGCTGGCACAATTTAGCCGTTCA
>NW_027441369.1:0-28642 GCF_949628215.1 Phalacrocorax aristotelis
GCCCGGTTTTTCCGCGGCACGCCGTTTCCGGCCCGGTTTTTCCGCGGCACGCCGTTTCGGAGGCCGGATCCGGCCTGGTTTTTCCGCGGCACGCTGTTTCGGAGGCCGGATCCGGCCCGGTTTTTCCGCGGCACGCCGTTTCCGGCCCGGTTTTTCCGCGGCACGCCATTTCGGAGGCCGGATCCGGCCCGGTTTTTCCGCGGCACGCCGTTTCGGAGGCCGGATCCGGCCCGGTTTTCCGCGGCACGCCGTTTCCGGCCCCGGTTTTTCCGCGGCACGCCGTTTCGGAGGCCGGATCTGGCCCGGTTTTTCCGCGGCACACCGTTTCCGGCCCGGTTTTTCTGCGGCACGCCGTTCGGAGGCCGGATCCGGCCCGGTTTTTCCGCGGCACGCCGTTTCCGGCCCGGTTTTTCTGCGGCACGCCGTTTCGGAGGCCGGATCCGGCCCGGTTTTTCCGCGGCACGCCGGTTCCGGCCCGGTTTTTCCGCGGCACGCCGTTTCGGAGGCCGGATCTGGCCCGGTTTTTCCGCGGCACGCCGTTTCGGAGGCCGGAATCTGGCCCGGTTTTTCCGCGGCACGCCGTTTCCGGCCCGGTTTTTCCGCGGCACGCCGTTTCGGAGGCCGGATCCGGTCTGGTTTTTCCGCGGCACGCCGTTTCGGAGGCCGGATCCGGCCCGCTTTTTCCGCGGCACGCCGTTTCCGGCCCGGTTTTTCCGCGGCACGCCATTTCGGAGGCCGGATCTGGCCCGGTTTTCCCGCGGCACGCCGTTTCGGAGGCCGGATCCGGCCCGGTTTTTCCGCGGCACGCCGTTTCCGGCCCGGTTTTTTCCGCGGCACGCCGTTTCGGAGGCCGGATCCGGCCCGGTTTTTCCGCGGCACGCCGTTTCCGGCCCGGTTTTTCCGCGGCACGCCGTTTCGGAGGCGGATACGGCCCCGTTTTTCCGCGGCACGCCGTTTCGGAGGCCGGATCCGGCCCGGTTTTTCCGCGGCACGCCGTTTCCGGCCCGGTTTTTCCGCGGCACGCCATTTCGGAGGCCGGATCTGGCCCGGTTTTTCCGCGGCACGCCGTTTCCGGCCCGGTTTTTCCGCGGCACGCCGTTTCGGAGGCCGGATCCGGCCCGGTTTTTCCGCGGCACGCCGTTTCGGAGGCCGGATCCGGCCCGGTTTTTCCGCGGCACGCCGTTTCGGAGGCCGGATCCGGCCCGGTTTTTCCGCGGCACGCCGTTTCTGGCCCGGTTTTTTCCGCGGCACGCCGTTTCGGAGGCCGGATCCGGCCCGGTTTTTCCGCGGCACGCCGTTTCCTGCCCGGTTTTTTCGGCGGCACGCCGTTTCGGAGGCCGGATCCGGCCCGGTTTTTCCGCGGCACGCCGTTTCCGGCCCGGTTTTTTCCGCGGCACGCCGTTTCGGAGGCCGGATCCGGCCCGGTTTTTCCGCGGCACGCCGTTTCGGAGGCCGGATCCGGCCCGGTTTTTCCACGGCAAGCCGTTTCCGGCCCGGATTTTCCGCGGTACGCCGTTTCCGGACCGGTTTTTCCGTGGCACGCCGTTTCGGAGGCCGGATCCGGCCCGGTTTTTCTGCGGCACGCCGGTTCTGGCCCGGTTTTTCCGCGGCACGCCGTTTCGGAGGCCGGATCCGGCCCGGTTTTTCCGCGGCACGCCGTTTCCGGCCCGGTTTTTCCGCGGCACGCCGTTTCGGAGGCCGGATCCGGCCCGGTTTTTCCGCGGCACGCCGTTTCCGGCCCGGTTTTTTCCGCGGCACGCCGTTTCGGAGCCCGGATCCGGCCCGGTTTTTCCGCGGCACGCCGGTTCCGGCCCGGTTTTTTCCGCGGCACGCCGTTTCGGAGGCCGGATCTGGCCCGGTTTTTCCGCGGCACGCCGTTTCGGAGGCCGGATCCGGCCCGGTTTTTCCGCGGCACGCCGTTTCGGAGGCCGGATCCGGCCCGGTTTTTCCGCGGCACGCCAGTTCCGGCCCGGTTTTTCCGCGGCACGCCATTTCGGAGGCCGGATCCGGCCCGGTTTTTCCGCGGCACGCCGTTTCCGGCCCGGTTTTTTCCGCGGCACGCCGTTTCGGAGGCCGGATCCGGCCCGGTTTTTCCGCGGCACGCCGTTTCCGGCCCGGTTTTTCCGCGGCACGCCGTTTAGGAGGCGGATCTGGCCCGGTTTTTCCGCGGCACGCCGTTTCGGAGGCCGGATCCGGCCCGGTTTTTCCGCGGCACGCCGTTTCGGAGGCCGGATCCGGCCCGGTTTTTCCGCGGCACGCCGTTTCCGGCCCGGTTTTTCCGCGGCACGCCGTTTCGGAGGCCGGATCCTGCCCAGTTTTTCCGCGGCACGCCGTTTCGGAGGCCGGATCCGGCCCGGTTTTTCCGCCGCACGCCGTTTCGGAGGCCGGATCCGGCCCGGTTTTTCCGCGGCACGCCGTTTCCGGCCCGGTTTTTCCACGGCACGCCGTTTCGGAGGCCGGATCCGGCCCGGTTTTTCCGCGGCACGCCGTTTCCTGCCCGGTTTTTTCGGCGGCACGCCGTTTCGGAGGCCGGATCCGGCCCGGTTTTTCCGCGGCACGACCGTTTCCGGCCCGGTTTTTCCGCGGCACGCCGTTTCGGAGGCCGGATCCGGCCCGGTTTTTCCGCGGCACGCCGTTTTCCGGCCCGGTTTTTCCGCGGCACACCGTTTCGGAGGCCGGATCCGGCCCGGTTTTTCCGCGGCACGCCGTTTCGGGCCCGGTTTTTTTCCGCGGCACGCCGTTTCGGAGGCCGGATCCGGCCCGGTTTTTCCGCGGCACGCCGTTTCCGGCCCGGTTTTTCCGCGGCACGCCCGTTTCGGAGGCCGGATCCGGCCCGGTTTTTCCGCGGCACGCCGTTTCCGGCCCTGTTTTTCCGCGGCACGCCGTTTCGGAGGCCAGATCGGCCCGGTTTTTTCCGCGGCACGCCGTTTCGGAGGCCGGATCCGGCCCGGTTTTTCCACGGCAAGCCGTTTCCGGCCCGGATTTTCCGCGGTACGCCGTTTCCGGCCCGGTTTTTTCCGTGGCACGACCCGTTTCGGAGGCCGGATCCGGCCCGGTTTTTCTGCGGCACGCCGGTTCTGGCCCGGTTTTTTCCGCGGCACGCCGTTTCGGAGGCCGGATCCGGCCCGGTTTTTTCCGCGGCACGCCGTTTCCGGCCCGGTTTTTCCGCGGCACGCCGTTTCGGAGGCCGGATCCGGCCCGGTTTTTTCCGCGGCACGCCGTTTCCGGCCCGGTTTTTCCGCGGCACGCCGTTTCGGAGCCCGGATCCGGCCCGGTTTTTTCCGCGGCACGCCGGTTCCGGCCCGGTTTTTCCGCGGCACGCCGTTTCGGAGGCCGGATCTGGCCCGGTTTTTTCCGCGGCACGCCGTTTCGGAGGCCGGATCCGGCCCGGTTTTTCCGCGGCACGCCGTTTCGGAGGCCGGATCCGGCCCCGTTTTTCCGCGGCACGCCAGTTCCGGCCCGGTTTTTCCGCGGCACGCCATTTCGGAGGCTGGATCCGGCCCGGTTTTTCCGCGGCACGCCGTTTCCGGCCCGGTTTTTCCGCGGCACGCCGTTTCGGAGGCCGGATCCGGCCCGGTTTTTCCGGCACGCCGTTTCCGGCCCGGTTTTTCCGCGGCACGCCGTTTAGGAGGCCGGATCTGGCCCGGTTTTTTCCGCGGCACGCCGTTTCGGAGGCCGGATCCGGCCCGGTTTTTCCGCGGCACGCCGTTTCGGAGGCCGGATCCGGCCCGGTTTTTCCGCGGCACGCCGTTTCCGGCCCGGTTTTTTCCGCGGCACGCCGTTTCGGAGGCCGGATCCGGCCCGGTTTTTCCGCGGCACGCCGTTTCCGGCCCGGTTTTTTCCGCGGCACGCCGTTTCGGAGGCCGGATCCGGCCCGGTTTTTTCCGCGGCACGCCGTTTCCGGCCCGGTTTTTCCGCGGCACGCCGTTTCGGAGGCCGGATCCGGCCCGGTTTTTCCGCGGCACGCTGTTTCCGGCCCAGTTTTTCCGCGGCACGCCGTTTCGGAGGCCGGATCTGGCCCGGTTTTTCCGCGGCACGCCGTTTCGGAGGCCGGATCCGGCCCGGTTTTTCCACGGCAAGCCGTTTCCGGCCCGGATTTTCCGCGGTACGCCGTTTCCGCCCCCTTTTTTCCGTGGCACGACCGTTTTGGAGGCCGGATCCGGCCCGGTTTTTCCGCGGCACGCCGTTTCTGGCCCGGTTTTTCCGCGGCACGACCGTTTCGGAGGCCGGATCCGGCCCGGTTTTTTCCGCGGCACGCCGTTTCCGGCCCGGTTTTTTCCGCGGCACGCCCGTTTCGGAGCCCGGATCCGGCCCGGGTTTTTCCGCGGCACGCCGTTTCCGGCCCGGTTTTTCCGCGGCACGCCGTTTCCGGCCCGGTTTTTCCGCGGCACGCCGTTTCGGAGGCCAGATCCGGCCCGGTTTTTCCGCGGCACGCCGTTTCGGAGGCCGGATCTGGCCCGGTTTTTCCGCGGCACGCCGTTTCCGGCCCGGTTTTTCCGCGGCACGCCATTTCGGAGGCCGGATCCGGCCCGGTTTTTCCGCGGCACGCCGTTTCCGGCCCGGTTTTTCCACGGCACGTCGTTTCGGAGGCCGGATCCGGCCCGGTTTTTCCGCGGCACGCCGTTTCGGAGGCCGGATCCGGCCCGGTTTTTCCGCGGCACGCCGTTTTCCGGCCCGGATTTTCCGCGGCACGCTGTTTCGGAGGCCGGATCCGGCCCGGGTTTTTCCGCGGCACGCCGTTTCGGAGGCCGGATCCGGCCCGGTTTTTCCGCGGCACGCCGTTTCCGGCCCGGTTTTTCCGCGGCACACCGTTTCGGAGGCCGGATCCGGCCCGGTTTTTCCGTGGCACGCCGTTTCCGGCCCGGTTTTTCCGCGGCACGCCGTTTCGGAGGCCGGATCTGGCCCGGTTTTTTCCGCGGCACGCCGTTTCGGAGGCCGGATCCGGCCCGGTTTTTCCGCGGCACGCCGTTTCCGGCCCGGTTTTTTCCGTGGCACACGCCGTTTCGGAGGCCGGATCCGGCCCGGTTTTTCCGCGGCACGCCGTTTCGGAGGCCGGATCCGGCCCGGTTTTTCCGCGGCACGCCGTTTCCGGCCCGGTTTTTCCGCGGTACGCCGTTTCCGGCCCGGTTCTTCCGCGGCCACGCCGTTTCGGAGGCCGGATCCGGCCTGGTTTTTCCGCGGCACGCCGTTTCTGGCCCGGTTTTTCCACGGCACGCCGTTTCGGAGGCCGGATCCGGGCCCGGGTTTTTCCGCGGCACGCCGTTTCGGAGGCCGGATCTGGCCCGGTTTTTCCGCGGCACGCCGTTTCCGGCCCGGTTTTTCCGCCGGCACTCCGTTTCAGAGGCCGGAACCGGCCCGGATTTTCCGCGGCACGCTGTTTCCGGCCCGGTTTTTTCCGCGGCACGCCGTTTCGGAGGCCGGATCCGGCCCGGTTTTTCCGCGGCACGCCGTTTCCGGCCCCGGTTTTTTCCGCGGCACGCCGTTTCCGGCCCGGTTTTTCCGCCCGGCACGCCGTTTCGGAGGCCGGATCCGGCCCGGTTTTTCCGCGGCACGCCGTTTCCGGCCCGGTTTTTTCCGCGGCACGCTGTTTCGGAGGCCGGATCCGGCACGGTTTTTTCCGCGGCACGCCGTTTCAGGGGCCGGATCCGGCCCGGTTTTTTCCGCGGCACGCCGTTTCCGGCCCGGTTTTTCCGCGGTACGCCGTTTCGGAGGCCGGATCCGGCCCGGTTTTTCCGCGGCACGCCGTTTCCGGCCCGGTTTTTCCGCGGCACGCCATTTCGGAGGCCGGATCTGGCCCGGTTTTTCCGCGGCACGCCGTTTCCGGCCCGGTTTTTCCGCGGCACCGCCGTTTCGGAGGCCGGATCCGGCCCGGTTTTCCGCGGCACGCCGTTTCCGGCCCGGTTTTTCCGCGGCACGCCGTTTCGGAGGCCGGATCCGGCCCGGTTTTTTCCGCGGCACGCCGTTTCGGAGGCCGGATCCGGCCCGGTTTTTCCGCGGCACGCCGTTTCCCGGCCCGGGTTTTTCCGCGGCACGACCGTTTCGGAGGCCGGATCCGGCCCGGTTTTTTCCGCGGCACGCCGTTTCCGGCCCGGTTTTTCCGCGGCACGCCGTTTCGGAGGCCGGATCCGGCCCCGTTTTTCCGCGGCACGCCGTTTCGGAGGCCGGATCCGGCCCGGTTTTTCCACGGCAAGCCGTTTCCGGCCCTGTTTTTCCGCGGTACGCCGTTTCCGGCCCCGTTTTTTCCGCGGCACGCCGTTTCGGAGGCCGGATCCGGCCCGGTTTTTCCGCGGCACGCCGTTTCTGGCCCGGTTTTTCCGCGGCACGCCCGTTTCGGAGGCCGGATCCGGCCCGGTTTTTTCCGCGGCACGCCGTTTCCGGCCCGGTTTTTCCGCGGCACGCCGTTTCGGAGGCCGGATCTGGCCCGGTTTTTCCGCGGCACGCCGTTTCCGGCCCGGTTTTTCCGCGGCACGCCGTTTCGGAGGCCGGATCCGGCCCGGTTTTTCCGCGGCACGCCGTTTCCGGCCCGGTTTTTCCGCGGCACGCCGTTTCGGAGGCCGGATCCGGCCCGGTTTTTTCCGCGGCATGCCGTTTCGGAGGCCGGATCCGGCCCGGTTTTTCCGCGGCACGCCGTTTCCAGCCCGGTTTTTCCACGGCACGTCGTTTCGGAGGCCGGATCCGGCCCGGTTTTTCCGCGGCACGCCGTTTCGGAGGCCGGATCCGGCCCGGTTTTTCCGCGGCACGCCGTTTCCGGCCCGGTTTTTCCGCGGCACGCCCGTTTCGGAGGCCGGATCCGGCCCGGTTTTTCCGCGGCACGCCGGTTCCGGCCCGGTTTTTCCGCGGCACGCCGTTTCGGAGGCCGGATCCGGCCCGGTTTTTCCGCGGCACGCCGTTTCCGGCCCGGTTTTTTCCGCGGCACGCCGTTTCGGAGGCCGGATCCGGCCCGGTTTTTCCGCGGCACGCCGTTTCCGGCCCGGTTTTTCCGCGGCACGCTGTTTCGGAGGCCGGATCCGGCACGGTTTTTTTCCGCGGCACGCCGTTTCGGGGGCCGGATCCGGCACGGTTTTTCCGCGGCACGCCGTTTCCGGCCCGGTTTTTTCCGCGGTACGCCGTTTCGGAGGCCGGATCCGGCCCGGTTTTTCCGCGGCACGCCGTTTCCGGCCCGGTTTTTCCTCGGCACGACCCGTTTCGGAGGGGCGGATCCGGCCCGGTTTTTCCGCGGCACGCCGTTTCCGGCTTGGTTTTTCCGCGGCACGACCCGTTTCGGAGGCCGGATCCGGCCCGGTTTTTCCGCGGCACGCCGTTTCCGGCCCGGTTTTTTCCGCGGCACGCCGTTTCGGAGGCCGGATCTGGCCCGGTTTTTCCGCGGCACGACCGTTTCGGAGGCCGGATCCGGCCCGGTTTTTCCACGGCAAGCCGTTTCCGGCCCGGTTTTTCCGCGGTACGCCGTTTCCGGCCCCGTTTTTTCCGCGGCACGCCGTTTCGGAGGGCCGGATCCGGCCCGGTTTTTTCCGCGGCACGCCGTTTCCGGCCCGGTTTTTTTCCGCGGCACGCCATTTCGGAGGCCGGATCTGGCCCGGTTTTTCCGCGGCACGCCGTTTCCGGCCCGGTTTTTCCGCGGCACGACCGTTTCGGAGGCCGGATCCGGCCCTGTTTTTTCCGCGGCACGCCCGTTTCCGGCCCGGTTTTTCCGCGGCAACGCCGTTTCGGAGGCCGGATCCGGCCCGGTTTTTCCGCGGCACGCCGTTTCGGAGGCCGGATCCGGCCCGGTTTTTTCCGCGGCACGCCGTTTCCGGCCCGGTTTTTCCGCGGCACGGCGTTTCGGAGGCCGGATCCGGCCCGGTTTTTTCCGCGGCACGCCCGTTTCCGGCCCGGTTTTTCCGCGGCACGCCGTTTCGGAGGCCGGATCCGGGCCCCGTTTTTCCGCGGCACGCCGTTTCAGAGGGCCGGATCCGGCCCGGTTTTTCCGCGGCACCGCCGTTTCTGGCCCGGTTTTTTCCGCGGCACGCCGTTTCGGATGCCGGATCCGGCCCGGTTTTTCCGCGGCACGCCGTTTCCGGCCCGGTTTTTTTCCCGCGGCACGCCGTTTCGGAGGCCGGATCCGGCCCGGTTTTTTCCGCGGCACGCCGTACCTTCCGGCCCGGTTTTTCCGCGGCACGCCGTTTCGGAGGCCGGATCCGGCCCGGTTTTTCCGCGGCATGCCGTTTCGGGAGGCCGGATCCGGCCCGGTTTTTCCGCGGCACGCCGTTTCCAGCCGGTTTTTCCACGGCACGTCGTTTCGGAGGCCGGATCCGGCCCGGTTTTTCCGCGGCACGCCGTTTCCGGCTTGGTTTTTCCGCGGCACGCCGTTTCGGAGGCCGGATCCGGCCCGGTTTTTTCCGCGGCACGCCGTTTCCGGCCCGGTTTTTTCCGCGGCACGCCGTTTCGGAGGCCGGATCTGGCCCGGTTTTTCCGCGGCACGCCGTTTCGGAGGCCGGATCCGGCCCGGTTTTTCCACGGCAAGCCGTTTCGGAGGCCGGATCCGGCCCGGGTTTTTCCGCAGCACGCCGTTTCCGGCCCGGTTTTTCCGCGGCACGCCGTTTCGGAGGCCGGATCCGGCCCGGCTTTTCCGCGGCACGCCGTTTCGGAGGCCGGATCCGGCCCGGTTTTTCCGCGGCACGCCGTTTCCGGCCCGGTTTTTCCGCGGTACGCCGTTTCCGGCCCGGTTTTTCCGCGGCACGCCGTTTCGGAGGCCGGATCCGGCCCGGTTTTTCCGCGGCACGCCGTTTCTGGCCCGGTTTTTACACGGCACGCCGTTTCGGAGGCCGGATCCGGCCCGGTTTTTCCGCGGCACGCCGTTTCGGAGGCCGGATCTGGCCCGGTTTTTCCGCGGCACGCCGTTTCCGGCCCGGTTTTTCTGGGGCACTCCGTTTCAGAGTCCGGAACTGGCCCGGTTTTTCCGCGGCACGCTGTTTCCGGCCCGGTTTTTCCGCGGCACGCCGTTTCGGAGGCCGGATCCTGCCCGGTTTTTCCGCGGCACGCCGTTTCCGGCCCGGTTTTTCCGCGGCACGCCGTTTCCTGCCCGGTTTTTCCGCGGCACGCCGTTTCGGAGGCCGGATCCGGCCCGGTTTTTCCGCGGCACGCCGTTTCCGGCCCGGTTTTTCCGCGGCACGCTGTTTCGGAGGCCGGATCCGGCACGCTTTTTCCGCGGCACGCCGTTTCGGGGGCCGGATCCGGCCCGGTTTTTCCGCGGCACGCCGTTTCCGGCCCGGTTTTTTCCGCGGCACGCCGTTTCGGAGGCCGGATCCGGCCCGGTTTTTCAGCGGCACGCTGTTTCCGCTCCGGTTTTTCCTCGGCACGCCGTTTCGGAGGCCGGATCCGGCCCGGTTTTTCCGCGGCACGCCGTTTCCGGCCCGGTTTTTCCGCGGCACGCCGTTTCGGAGGCCGGATCCGGCCCGGTTTTTCCGCGGCACGCCGTTTCCGGCCCGGTTTTTCCGCGGCACGCCGTTTCGGAGGCCGGATCCGGCCCGGTTTTTCCGCGGCACGCCGTTTCGGAGGCCGGATCCGGCCCGGTTTTTCCGCGGCACGCCGTTTCCGGCCCGGTTTTTCCGCGGCACGCCGTTTCGGAGGCCGGATCCGGCCCGGTTTTTCCGCGGCACGCCGTTTCCGGCCCGGTTTTTCCGCGGCACGCCGTTTCGGAGGCCGGATCCGGCCCCGTTTTTCTGCGGCACGCCGGATCCGGCCCGGTTTTTCCGCGGCACACCGTTTCCGGCCCGGTTTTTCCGTGGCAAGCCGTTTCCGGCCCGGTTTTTCCGCGGTACGCCGTTTCCGGCCCCGTTTTTCCGCGGCACGCCGTTTCAGGCCGGATCCGGCCCGGTTTTTCCGCGGCACGCCGTTTCCGGCCCGGTTTTTCCGCGGTACGCCGTTTCCGGCCTGGTTTTTCCGCGGCACGCCGTTTCGGAGGCCGGATCTGGCCCGGTTTTTCCGCGGCACGCCGTTTCGGAGGCCGGATCCGGCCCGGTTTTTCCACGGCAAGCCGTTTCGGAGGCCGGATCCGGCCCGGTTTTTCCGCAGCACGCCGTTTCCGGCCCGGTTTTTCCGCGGCACGCCGTTTCGGAGGCCGGATCCGGCCCGGTTTTTCCGCGGCACGCCGTTTCGGAGGCCGGATCCGGCCCGGTTTTTCCGCGGCACGCCGTTTCCGGCCCGGTTTTTCCGCGGTACGCCGTTTCCGGCCCGGTTTTTCCGCGGCACGCCGTTTCGGAGGCCGGATCCGGCCCGGTTTTTCCGCGGCACGCCGTTTCTGGCCCGGTTTTTCCACGGCACGCCGTTTCGGAGGCCGGATCCGGCCCGGTTTTTCCGCGGCACGCCGTTTCGGAGGCCGGATCTGGCCCGGTTTTTCCGCGGCACGCCGTTTCCGGCCCGGTTTTTCTGGGGCACTCCGTTTCAGAGGCCGGAACTGGCCCGGTTTTTCCGCGGCACGCTGTTTCCGGCCCGGTTTTTCCGCGGCACGCCGTTTCGGAGGCCGGATCCTGTCCGGTTTTTCCGCGGCACGCCATTTCCGGCCCGGTTTTTCCGCGGCACGCCGTTTCCGGCCCGGTTTTTCCGCGGCATGCCGTTTCGGAGGCCGGATCCGGCCCGGTTTTTTCCGCGGCACGCCGTTTCGGAGGCCGGATCCGGCCCAGTTTTTCCGCGGCACGCCGTTTCCGGCCCGGTTTTTCCGCGGCACGCCGTTTCGGAGGCCGGATCCGGCCCGGTTTTTCCGCGGCACGCCGTTTCGGAGGCCGGATCCGGCCCGGTTTTTCCGCGGCACGCCGTTTCCGGCCCGGTTTTTTCCGCGGCACGCCGTTTCGGAGGCCGGATCCGGCCCGGTTTTTCCGCGGCACGCCGTTTCCGGCCCGGTTTTTCCGCGGCACGCCGTTTCGGAGGCCGGATCCGGCCCCGTTTTTCTGCGGCACGCCGGTTCCGGCCCGGTTTTTCCGCGGCACACCGTTTCCGGCCCGGTTTTTCCGTGGCAAGCCGTTTCCGGCCCGGTTTTTCCGCGGTACGCCGTTTCCGGCCCCGTTTTTCCGCGGCACGCCGTTTCAGGCCGGATCCGGCCCGGTTTTTCCGCGGCACGCCGTTTCCGGCCCGGTTTTTCCGCGGTACGCCGTTTCCGGCCTGGTTTTTCCGCGGCACGCCGTTTCGGAGGCCGGATCCGGCCCGGTTTTTCCGCGGCACGCCGGTTCCGGCCCGGTTTTTCCGCGGCACGCCGTTTCGGAGGCCGGATCTGGCCCGGTTTTTTCCGCGGCACGCCGTTTCGGAGGCCGGATCCGGCCCGGTTTTTCCACGGCAAGCCGTTTCGGAGGCCGGATCCGGCCCGGTTTTTTCCGCAGCACGCCGTTTCCGGCCCGGTTTTTCCGCGGCACGCCGTTTCGGAGGCCGGATCCGGCCCGGTTTTTCCGCGGCACGCCGTTTCGGAGGCCGGATCCGGCCCGGTTTTTCCGCGGCACGCCGTTTCCGGCCCGGTTTTTCCGCGGTACGCCGTTTCCGGCCCGGTTTTTTCCGCGGCACGCCGTTTCGGAGGCCGGATCCGGCCCGGTTTTTCCGCGGTACGCCGTTTCTGGCCCGGTTTTTCCACGGCACGCCGTTTCGGAGGCCGTTTCCGGCCTGGTTTTTCCGCGGCACGCCGTTTCGGAGGCCGGATCCGGCCCGGTTTTTCCGCGGCACGCCGTTTCCGGCCCGGTTTTTCTGGGGCACTCCGTTTCAGAGGCCGGAACTGGCCCGGTTTTTCCGCGGCACGCTGTTTCCGGCCCGGTTTTTCCGCGGCACGCCGTTTCGGAGGCCGGATCCTGCCCGGTTTTTCCGCGGCACGCCGTTTCCGTCCCGGTTTTTCCGCGGCACGCCGTTTCCGGCCCGGTTTTTCCGCGGCACGCCGTTTCGGAGGCCGGATCCGGCCCGGTTTTTCCGCGGCACGCCGTTTCCGGCCCGGTTTTTCCGCGGCACGCTGTTTCGGAGGCCGGATCCGGCCCGGTTTTTCCGCGGCACGCCGTTTCGGGGGCCGGATCCGGCCCGGTTTTTCCGCGGCACGCCGTTTCCGGCCCGGTTTTTCCGCGGCACGCCGTTTCGGAGGCCGGATCCGGCCCGGTTTTTCAGCGGCACGCTGTTTCCGCTCCGGTTTTTCCTCGGCACGCCGTTTCGGAGGCCGGATCCGGCCCGGTTTTTCCGCGGCACGCCGTTTCCGGCCCGGTTTTTCCGCGGCACGCCGTTTCGGAGGCCGGATCCGGCCCGGTTTTTCCGCGGCACGCCGTTTCCGGCCCGGTTTTTCCGCGGCACGCCGTTTCGGAGACCGGATCTGGCCCGGTTTTTCCGCGGCACGCCGTTTCGGAGGCCGGATCCAGCCCGGTTTTTCCACGGCAAGCCGTTTCCGGCCCGGTTTTTCCGCGGTACGCCGTTTCCGCCCCCGTTTTTCCGCGGCACGCCGTTTCGGAGGCCGGATCCGGCCCGGTTTTTCCGCGGCACGCCGGTTCTGGCCCGGTTTTTCCGCGGCACGCCGTTTCGGAGGCCGGATCCGGTCCGGTTTTTCCGCGGCACGCCGTTTTCGGCCCGGTTTTTCCGCGGCACGCCATTTCGGAGGCCGGATCTGGCCCGGTTTTTCCGCGGCACGCCGTTTCCGGCCCGGTTTTTCCGCGGCACGCCGTTTCGGAGGCCGGATCCGGCCCGGTTTTTCCGCGGCACGCCGTTTCCGGCCCGGTTTTTCCGCGGCACGCCGTTTCGGAGGCCGGATCCGGCCCGGTTTTTCCGCGGCACGCCGTTTCGGAGGCCGGATCCGGCCCGGTTTTTCCGCGGCACGCCGTTTCCGGCCCGGTTTTTCCGCGGCACGCCGTTTCGGAGGCCGGATCCGGCCCGGTTTTTCCGCGGCACGCCGTTTCCGGCCCGGTTTTTCCGCGGCACGCCGTTTCGGAGGCCGGATCCGGCCCCGTTTTTCTGCGGCACGCCGGTTCCGGCCCGGTTTTTTCCGCGGCACACCGTTTCCGGCCCGGTTTTTCCGTGGCAAGCCGTTTCCGGCCCGGTTTTTCCGCGGTACGCCGTTTCCGGCCCCGTTTTTCCGCGGCACGCCGTTTCAGGCCCGGTTTTTCCGTGGCAAGCCGTTTCCGGCCCCGTTTTTCCGCGGCACGCCGTTTCAGGCCGGATCCGGCCCGGTTTTTCCGCGGCACGCCGTTTCCGGCCCGGTTTTTCCGCGGTACGCCGTTTCCGGCCTGGTTTTTCCGCGGCACGCCGTTTCGGAGGCCGGATCCGGCCCGGTTTTTCCGCGGCACGCCGTTTCTGGCCCGGTTTTTCCACGGCACGCCGTTTCGGAGGCCGGATCCGGCCCGGTTTTTCCGCGGCACGCCGTTTCGGAGGCCGGATCCGGCCCGGTTTTTCCGCGGCACGCCGGTTCCGGCCCGGTTTTTCCGCGGCACGCCGTTTCGGAGGCCGGATCCGGCCCGGTTTTTCCGCGGCACGCCGGTTCCGTCCCGGTTTTACCGCGGCACGCCGTTTCGGAGGCCGGATCTGGCCCGGTTTTTCCGCGGCACGCCGTTTCGGAGGCCGGATCCGGCCCGGTTTTTCCGCGGCACGCCGTTTCCGGCCCGGTTTTTCCGCGGTACGCCGTTTCCGGCCCGGTTTTTTCCGCGGCACGCCGTTTCGGAGGCCGGATCCGGCCCGGTTTTTCCGCGGCACGCCGTTTCTGGCCCGGTTTTTCCGCGGCACGCCGTTTCGGAGGCCGGATCCGGCCCGGTTTTTCCGCGGCACGCCGTTTCGGAGGCCGGATCTGGCCCGGTTTTTCCGCGGCACGCCGTTTCCGGCCCGGTTTTTCTGGGGCACTCCGTTTCAGAGGCCGGAACTGGCCCGGTTTTTCCGCGGCACGCTGTTTCCGGCCCGGTTTTTCCGCGGCACGCCGTTTCGGAGGCCGGATCCGGCCCGGTTTTTCCGCGGCACGCCGTTTCCGGCCCGGTTTTTTCCGCGGCACGCCGTTTCCGGCCCGGTTTTTCCGCGGCACGCCGTTTCGGAGGCCGGATCCGGCCCGGTTTTTCCGCGGCACGCCGTTTCCGGCTCGGTTTTTCCGCGGCACGCTGTTTCGGAGGCCGGATCCGGCACGGTTTTTCCGCGGCACGCCGTTTCGGGGGCCGGATCCGGCCCGGTTTTTCCGCGGCACGCCGTTTCCGGCCCAGTTTTTCCGCCGCACGCCGTTTCGGAGGCCGGATCCGGCCCGGTTTTTCCGCGGCACGCTGTTTCCGGCCCGGTTTTTCCTCGGCACGCCGTTTCGGAGGCCGGATCCGGCCCGGTTTTTCCGCGGCACGCCGTTTCCGGCCCGGTTTTTCCGCGGCACGCCGTTTCGGAGGCCGGATCCGGCCCGGTTTTTCCGCGGCACGCCGTTTCCGGCCCGGTTTTTCCACGGCACGCCGTTTCGGAGACCGGATCTGGCCCGGTTTTTCCGCGGCACGCCGTTTCGGAGGCCGGATCCGGCCCGGTTTTTCCACGGCAAGCCGTTTCCGGCCCGGTTTTTCCGCGGTACGCCATTTCCGCCCCCGTTTTTCCGCGGCACGCCGTTTCGGAGGCCGGATCCGGCCCGGTTTTTCCGCGGCACGCCGGTTCTGGCCCGGTTTTTCCGCGGCACGCCGTTTCGGAGGCCGGATCCGGCCCGGTTTTTCCGCGGCACGCCGTTTCCGGCCCGGTTTTTCCGCGGCACGCCATTTCGGAGGCCGGATCTGGCCCGGTTTTTCCGCGGCACGCCGTTTCCGGCCCGGTTTTTCCGCGGCACGCCGTTTCGGAGGCCGGATCCGGCCCGGTTTTTCCGCGGCACGCCGTTTCCGGCCCGGTTTTTCCGCGGTACGCCGTTTCCGGCCCCGTTTTTCCGCGGCCCGCCGTTTCAGGCCGGATCCGGCCCGGTTTTTCCGCGGCACGCCGTTTCTGGCCCGGTTTTTCCGCGGCACGCCGTTTCGGAGGCCGGATCCGGCCCGGTTTTTCCGCGGCACGCCGTTTCCGGCCCGGTTTTTCCGCGGCACGCCGTTTCGGAGGCCGGATCTGGCCCGGTTTTTCCGCGGCACGCCGTTTCCGGCCCGGTTTTTCCGCGGCACGCCGTTTCGGAGGCCGGATCCTGCCCGGTTTTTCCGCGGCACGCCGTTTCCGGCCCGGTTTTTCCGCGGCACGCCGTTTCGGAGGCCGGATCCGGCCCGGTTTTTCCGCGGCATGCCGTTTCGGAGGCCGGATCTGGCCCGGTTTTTCCGCGGCACGCCGTTTCGGAGGCCAGATCCGGCCCGGTTTTTCCGCGGCACGCCGTTTCGGAGGCCGGATCCGGCCCGGTTTTTCCGCGGCACGCCGTTTCGGAGGCCGGATCCGGCCCGGTTTTTCCGCGGCACGCCGTTTCCGGCCCGGTTTTTCCGCGGCACGCCGTTTCGGAGGCCGGATCCGGCCCGGTTTTTCCGCGGCACGCCGTTTCGGAGGCCGGATCCGGCCCGGTTTTTCCGCGGCACGCCGTTTCCGGCCCGGTTTTTCCGCGGCACGCCATTTCGGAGGACAGATCCTGCCCGGTTTTTCCGCGGCACGCCGTTTCCGGCCCGGTTTTTCCGCGGCACGCCGTTTCGGAGGCCGGATCCGGCCCGGTTTTTCCGCGGCACGCCGTTTCCGGCCCGGTTTTTTCCGCGGCACGCCATTTCGGAGGACAGATCCTGCCCGGTTTTTCCGCGGCACGCCGTTTCCGGCCCGGTTTTTCCGCGGCACGCCGTTTCGGAGGCCGGATCCGGCCCGGTTTTTCCGCGGCACGCCGTTTCCGGCCCGGTTTTTCCGCGGCACGCCGTTTCGGAGACCGGATCCGGCCCGGTTTTTTCCGCGGCACGCCGTTTCCGGCCCGGTTTTCCCGCGGCACTCCATTTCGGAGGACAGATCCTGCCCGGTTTTTCCGCGGCACGCCGTTTCCGGCCCGGTTTTTCCGCGGCACGCCGTTTCGGAGGCCGGATCCGGCCCGGTTTTTCCGCGGCACGCCGTTTCCGGCCCGGTTTTTCCGCGGCACGCCATTTCGGAGGCCGGATCTGGCCCGGTTTTTCCGCGGCACGCCGTTTCGGAGGCCGGATCCGGCCCGGTTTTTCCGCGGCACGCCGTTTCGGAGGCCGGATCCGGCCCGGTTTTTCCGCGGCACGCCGTTTCCGGCCCGGTTTTTTCCGCGGCACGCCGTTTCGGAGGCCGGATCCGGCCCGGTTTTTCCGCGGCACGCCGTTTCCGGCCCGGTTTTTCCGCGGCACGCCATTTCGGAGGCCGGATCCGGCCCGGTTTTTCCGCGGCACGCCGTTTCGGAGGCCGGATCCGGCCCGGTTTTTCCGCGGCACGCCGTTTCGGAGGCCGGATCCGGCCCGGTTTTTCCGCGGCACGCCGGTTCCGGCCCGGTTTTTCCGCGGCACGCCGTTTCGGAGGCCGGATCCGGCCCGGTTTTTCCGCGGCACGCCGGTTCCGTCCCGGTTTTACCGCGGCACGCCGTTTCGGAGGCCGGATCTGGCCCGGTTTTTCCGCGGCACGCCGTTTCGGAGGCCGGATCCGGCCCGGTTTTTCCGCGGCACGCCGTTTCCGGCCCGGTTTTTTCCGCGGTACGCCGTTTCCGGCCCGGTTTTTCCGCGGCACGCCGTTTCGGAGGCCGGATCCGGCCCGGTTTTTCCGCGGCACGCCGTTTCTGGCCCGGTTTTTTCCGCGGCACGCCGTTTCGGAGGCCGGATCCGGCCCGGTTTTTCCGCGGCACGCCGTTTCGGAGGCCGGATCTGGCCCGGTTTTTCCGCGGCACGCCGTTTCCGGCCCGGTTTTTCTGGGGCACTCCGTTTCAGAGGCCGGAACTGGCCCGGTTTTTCCGCGGCACGCTGTTTCCGGCCCGGTTTTTCCGCGGCACGCCGTTTCGGAGGCCGGATCCGGCCCGGTTTTTCCGCGGCACGCCGTTTCCGGCCCGGTTTTTCCGCGGCACGCCGTTTCCGGCCCGGTTTTTCCGCGGCACGCCGTTTCGGAGGCCGGATCCGGCCCGGTTTTTCCGCGGCACGCCGTTTCCGGCCCGGTTTTTCCGCGGCACGCTGTTTCGGAGGCCGGATCCGGCACGGTTTTTCCGCGGCACGCCGTTTCGGGGGCCGGATCCGGCCCGGTTTTTCCGCGGCACGCCGTTTCCGGCCCGGTTTTTCCGCGGCACGCCGTTTCGGAGGCCGGATCCGGCCCGGTTTTTCCGCGGCACGCTGTTTCCGGCCCGGTTTTTCCGCGGCACGCCGTTTCGGAGGCCGGATCCGGCCCGGTTTTTCCGCGGCACGCCGTTTCCGGCCCGGTTTTTCCGCGGCACGCCGTTTCGGAGGCCGGATCCGGCCCGGTTTTTCCGCGGCACGCCGTTTCCGGCCCGGTTTTTCCACGGCACGCCGTTTCGGAGACCGGATCTGGCCCGGTTTTTCCGCGGCACGCCGTTTCGGAGGCCGGATCCGGCCCGGTTTTTCCACGGCAAGCCGTTTCCGGCCCGGTTTTTCCGCGGTACGCCATTTCCGCCCCCGTTTTTCCGCGGCACGCCGTTTCGGAGGCCGGATCCGGCCCGGTTTTTCCGCGGCACGCCGGTTCTGGCCCGGTTTTTCCGCGGCACGCCGTTTCGGAGGCCGGATCCGGCCCGGTTTTTCCGCGGCACGCCGTTTCCGGCCCGGTTTTTCCGCGGCACGCCATTTCGGAGGCCGGATCTGGCCCGGTTTTTCCGCGGCACGCCGTTTCCGGCCCGGTTTTTCCGCGGCACGCCGTTTCGGAGGCCGGATCCGGCCCGGTTTTTCCGCGGCACGCCGTTTCCGGCCCGGTTTTTCCGCGGTACGCCGTTTCCGGCCCCGTTTTTCCGCGGCCCGCCGTTTCAGGCCGGATCCGGCCCGGTTTTTCCGCGGCACGCCGTTTCTGGCCCGGTTTTTTCCGCGGCACGCCGTTTCGGAGGCCGGATCCGGCCCGGTTTTTCCGCGGCACGCCGTTTCCGGCCCGGTTTTTCCGCGGCACGCCGTTTCGGAGGCCGGATCTGGCCCGGTTTTTCCGCGGCACGCCGTTTCCGGCCCGGTTTTTCCGCGGCACGCCGTTTCGGAGGCCGGATCCTGCCCGGTTTTTCCGCGGCACGCCGTTTCCGGCCCGGTTTTTTCCGCGGCACGCCGTTTCGGAGGCCGGATCCGGCCCGGTTTTTCCGCGGCATGCCGTTTCGGAGGCCGGATCTGGCCCGGTTTTTCCGCGGCACGCCGTTTCGGAGGCCAGATCCGGCCCGGTTTTTCCGCGGCACGCCGTTTCGGAGGCCGGATCCGGCCCGGTTTTTCCGCGGCACGCCGTTTCGGAGGCCGGATCCGGCCCCGTTTTTCCGCGGCACGCCGGTTCCGGCCCGGCTTTTCCGCGGCACACCATTTCGGAGGCCGGATCCGGCCCGGTTTTTCAGCGGCACGCCGTTTCCGGCCCGGTTTTTCCGCGGCACGCCGTTTCGGAGGCCGGATCCGGCCCCGTTTTTCCGCGGCACGCCGTTTCCAGCCAGGTTTTTCCACGGCACGCCGTTTCGGAGGCCGGATCCGGCCCGGTTTTTCCGCGGCACGTCGTTTCCGGCCCGGTTTTTCCGCGGCACGCCGTTTAGGAGGCCGGATCTGGCCCGGTTTTTCCGCGGCACGCCGTTTCGGAGGCCGGATCCGGCCCGGTTTTTCCGTGGCACGCCGTTTCGGAGGCCGGATCCGGCCCTGTTTTTCCGCAGCACGCCGTTTCCGGCCCGGTTTTTCCGCGGCACGCCGTTTCGGAGGCCGGATCCGGCCCGGTTTTTCCGCGGCACGCCGTTTCGGAGGCCGGATCCGGCCCGGTTTTTCCGCGGCACGCCGTTTCCGGCCCGGTTTTTCCGCAGCACGCCGTTTCCGGCCCGGTTTTTCCGCGGCACGCCGTTTCGGAGGCCGGATCCGGCCCGGTTTTTCCGCGGCACGCCGTTTCCGGCCCGGTTTTTCCGCGGCACGCCGTTTCGGAGGCCGGATCCGGCCCGGTTTTTCCGCGGCACGCCGTTTCGGAGGCCGGATCCGGCCCGGTTTTTCCGCGGCACGCTGTTTCCGGCCCGGTTTTTCCGCGGCACGCCGTTTCGGAGGCCGGATCCGGCCCGGTTTTTCCGCGGCACGCCGTTTCCGGCCCGGTTTTTCCGCGGCACGCCGTTTCGGAGGCCGGATCCGGCCCGGTTTTTCCGTGGCACACCGTTTCGGAGGCCGGATCCGGCCCGGTTTTTCCGCGGCACTCCGTTTCCGGCCCGGATTTTCCGCGGCACGCCATTTCGGAGGCCGGATCCGGCCCGGGTTTTTCCGCGGCACGCCGTTTCGGAGGCCGGATCCGGCCCGGTTTTTTCCGCGGCACGCCGTTTCGGAGGCCGGATCCAGCCCGGTTTTTCCGCGGCACGCCGTTTCCGGCCCGGTTTTTCCGCGGCACGCCGTTTCGGAGGCCGGATCCGGCCCGGTTTTTCCGCGGCACGCCGTTTCCGGCCCGGTTTTTCCGCGGCACGCCATTTCGGAGGCCGGATCTGGCCCGGTTTTTCTGGGGCACGCCGTTTCGGAGGCCGGATCCGGCCCGGTTTTTCCGCGGCACGCCGTTTCGGAGGCCGGATCCGGCCCGGTTTTTCCGCGGCACGCCGTTTCCGGCCCGGTTTTTCCGCGGTACGCCGTTTCAGAGGCCGGATCCGGCCTGGTTTTTCCGCGGCACGCCGTTTCTGGCCCGGTTTTTCCACGGCACGCCGTTTCGGAGGCCGGATCCGGCCCGGTTTTTCCGCGGCACGCCGTTTCGGAGGCCGGATCCGGCCCGGTTTTTCCGCGGCAAGCCGTTTCCGGCCCGGTTTTTTCCGCGGCACGCCGTTTCCGGCCCGGTTTTTCCGCGGTACGCCGTTTCGGAGGCCGGATCCGGCCCGGTTTTTCCGCGGCACGCCGTTTCCGGCCCCGGTTTTTCCGCGGCACGCCGTTTCGGAGGCCGGATCCGGCCCGGTTTTTCCGCGGCACGCCGTTTCGGAGGCCGGATCCGGCCCGGTTTTTCCGCGGCACGCCGTTTCCGGCCCGGTTTTTCCGCGGCACGCCATTTCGGAGGACAGATCCTGCCCGGTTTTTCCGCGGCACGCCGTTTCCGGCCGGTTTTTTCCGCGGCACGCCGTTTCGGAGGCCGGATCCGGCCCGGTTTTTCCGCGGCACCGCCGTTTCCGGCCCGGTTTTTCCGCGGCACGCCATTTCGGAGGACAGATCCTGCCCGGTTTTTCCGCGGCACGCCGTTTCCGGCCCGGTTTTTCCGCGGCACGCCGTTTTCGGAGGCCGGATCCGGCCCGGTTTTTTCCGCGGCACGCCGTTTCCGGCCCCGGTTTTTCCGCGGCACGCCGTTTCGGAGACCGGATCCGGCCCGGTTTTTCCGCGGCACGCCGTTTCCGGCCCGGTTTTCCCGCGGCACTCCATTTCGGAGGACAGATCCTGCCCGGTTTTTTCCGCGGCACGCCGTTTCCGGCCCGGTTTTTCCGCGGCACGCCGTTTCGGAGGCCGGATCCGGCCCGGTTTTTCCGCGGCACGCCGTTTCCGGCCCGGTTTTTCCGCGGCACGCCATTTCGGGAGGCCGGATCTGGCCCGGTTTTTCCGCGGCACGCCGTTTCGGAGGCCGGATCCGGCCCGGTTTTTTTCCGCGGCACGCCGTTTCGGAGGCCGGATCCGGCCCGGTTTTTCCGCGGCACGCCGTTTCCGGCCCGGTTTTTCCGCGGCACGCCGTTTCGGAGGCCGGATCCGGCCCGGTTTTTCCGCGGCACGCCGTTTCCGGCCCGGTTTTTCCGCGGCACGCTGTTTCGGAGGCCGGATCCGGCACGGTTTTTCCGCGGCACGCCGTTTCGGGGGCCGGATCCGGCCCGGTTTTTCCGCGGCACGCCGTTTCCGGCCCGGTTTTTCCGCGGCACGCCGTTTCGGAGGCCGGATCCGGCCCGGTTTTTCAGCGGCACGCTGTTTCCGGCCCGGTTTTTCCTCGGCACGCCGTTTCGGAGGCCGGATCCGGCCCGGTTTTTCCGCGGCACGCCGTTTCCCGGCTTGGTTTTTCCGCGGCACGCCGTTTCGGAGGCTGGATCCGGCCAGGTTTTTCCGCGGCACGCCGTTTCCGGCCCGGTTTTTCCGCGGCACGCCGTTTCGGAGACCGGATCTGGCCCGGTTTTTCTGCGGCACGCCGTTTCGGAGGCCGGATCCGGCCCGGTTTTTCCACGGCAAGCCGTTTCCGGCCCGTTTTTCCGCGGTACGCCGTTTCCGCCCCCGTTTTTTCCGCGGCACGCCGTTTCGGAGGCCGGATCCGGCCCGGTTTTTCCGCGGCACGCCGGTTCTGGCCCGGTTTTCCGCGGCACGCCGTTTCGGAGGCCGGATCCGGCCCGGTTTTTCCGCGGCACAGCCGTTTCCGGCCCGGTTTTTTCCGCCTGGCACGCCATTTCGGAGGCTGGATCTGGCCCGGTTTTTTCCGCGGGCACGCCCGTTTCCGGCCCGGTTTTTTCCGCGGCAACGCCGTTTCGGGAGGCCGGATCCGGCCCGGTTTTTCCGCGGCACGCGTTTCCGGCCCGGTTTTTTCCGCGGCACGCCGTTTCGGAGGCCGGATCCGGCCCGGTTTTTCCGCGGCACGCCGTTTCGGAGGCCGGATCCGGCCCGGTTTTTCCGCGGCACACCGTTTCCGGCCCGGTTTTTCCGCGGCACGCCGTTTCGGAGGCCGGATCCGGCCCGGTTTTTCCGCGGCACGCCGTTTCCGGCCCGGTTTTTTCCGCGGCACGCCGTTTCGGAGGCCGGATCCGGCCCGGTTTTTCCTGCGGCACACGCCGGTTCCGGCCCGGTTTTTCCGCGGCACACAGTTTCGGCCGGTTTTTCCGTTGGCAAGCCGTTTCCGGCCCGGTTTTTCCGCGGTACGCCGTTTCCGGCCCCGTTTTTCCGCGGCACGCCGTTTCAGGCCGGATCCGGCCCGGTTTATCCGCGGCACGCCGTTTCTGGCCCGGTTTTTCCGCGGCACGCCGTTTCGGAGGCCGGATCCGGCCCGGTTTTTCCGCGGCACGCCGTTTCCGGCCCGGTTTTTCCGCGGCACGCCGTTTCGGAGGCCGGATCTGGCCCGGTTTTTCCCGCGGCACGCCGTTTCCGGCCCGGGTTTTTCCGCGGCACGCCGTTTCGGAGGCCGGATCTGCCCGGTTTTTCCGCGGCACACCGTTTCCGGCCCGGTATTTTCCGCGGCACGCCGTTTCGGAGGCCGTTTCCGGCCCGGTTTTTCCGCGGCATGCCGTTTCGGAAGGCCGGATCCGGCCGTCGGGTTTTTCCGCGGCACGCCGTTTCCGGCCCGGTTTTTCCGCGGCACGCCGGTTCCGCCCGGTTTTTCCGCGGGACGGCCGTTTCGGAGGCCGGATCCGGCCACGGTTTTCCGCGGCACGCCGGTTCCGCCCGGTTTTTCCCGCGGCACGCCGTTTCGGAGGCCGGATCTGGCCCGGTTTTTCCGCGGCACGCCGTTTCGGAGGCCGGATCCGGCCCGGTTTTTCCGCGGCACGCCGTTTCGGAGGCCGGATCCGGCCCTGTTTTCCGCGGCACGCCGTTTCGGAGGCCGGATCCGTCCCGGTTTTTTCCGCGGCACGCTAGGTTCCGGCCCGGTTTTTTCCGCGGCACGCCATTTCGGAGGCCAGATCCGGCCCGGTTTTTCCGCAGCACGCCGTTTCCGGCCCGGTTTTTCCGCGGCACGCCGTTTCGGAGGCCGGATCCGGCCCGGTTTTTCCGCGGCACGCCGTTTCCGGCCCGGTTTTTCCGCGGCACGCCGTTTCGGAGGCCGGATCTGGCCCGGTTTTTTTCCGCGGCACGCCGTTTCGGAGGCCGGATCCGGCCCGGTTTTTCCGCGGCACGCCGTTTCGGAGGCCGGATCCGGCCCGGTTTTTCCGCGGCACGCCGTTTCGGAGGCCGGATCCTGCCCTGTTTTTCCGCAGCACGCCGTTTCCGGCCCGGTTTTTTCCGCGGCACGCCATTTCGGAGGCCGGATCTGGCCCGGTTTTTCCGCGGCACGCCGTTTCGGAGGCCGGATCCGGCCCGGTTTTTCCGCGGCACGCCGTTTCGGAGGCCGGATCCGGCCCGGTTTTTCCGCGGCACGCCGTTTCCGGCCCGGTTTTTCCGCGGCACGCCGTTTCGGAGGCCGGATCCGGCCCGGTTTTTCCGCGGCACGCCGTTTCCGGCCCGGTTTTTTCTCCGCGGCACGCTGTTTCGGAGGCCGGATCCGGCACGGTTTTTTCCGCGGCACGCCGTTTCGGGGGCCGGATCCGGCCCGGTTTTTCCGCGGCACGCCGTTTCCGGCCCGGTTTTTCCGCGGCACGCCGTTTCGGAGGCCGGATCCGGCCCGGTTTTTCAGCGGCACGCTGTTTCCGGCCCGGTTTTTCCTCGGCACGCCGTTTCGGAGGCCGGATCCGGCCCCGGTTTTTCCGCGGCACGCCGTTTCCGGCTTGGTTTTCCGCGGCACGCCGTTTCGGAGGCTGGATCCGGCCAGGTTTTTCCGCGGCACGCCGTTTCCGGCCCGGTTTTTCCGCGGCACGCCGTTTCGGAGACCGGATCTGGCCCGGTTTTTTCTGCGGCACGCCGTTTCGGGAGGCCGGATCCGGCCCGGTTTTTCCACGGCAAGCCGTTTCCGCCCGTTTTTCCGCGGTACGCCGTTTCCGCCCCCGTTTTTCCGCGGCACGCCGTTTCGGAGGCCGGATCCGGCCCGGTTTTTCCGCGGCACGCCGGTTCTGGCCCGGTTTTTCCGCGGCACGCCGTTTCGGAGGCCGGATCCGGCCCGGTTTTTTCCGCGGCACGCCGTTTCCGGCCCGGTTTTTCCGCGGCACCGCCATTTCGGAGGCTGGATCTGGCCGGTTTTTTCCGCGGCACGCCGTTTCCGGCCCGGTTTTTCCGCGGCACGCCGTTTCGGAGGCCGGATCCGGCCCGGTTTTTCCGCGGCACGCCGTTTCCGGCCCGGTTTTTCCGCGGCACGCCGTTTCGGAGGCCGGATCCGGCCCGGTTTTTTCCGCGGCACGCCGTTTCGGAGGCCGGATCCGGCCCGGTTTTTTCCGCGGCACACCGTTTCCGGCCCGGTTTTTCCGCGGCACGCCGTTTCGGAGGCCGGATCCGGCCCGGTTTTTCCGCGGCACGCCGTTTCCGGCCCGGTTTTTTCCGCGGCACGCCGTTTCGGAGGCCGGATCCGGCCCGGTTTTTCTGCGGCACGCCGGTTCCGGCCCGGTTTTTCCGCGGCACACCGTTTCCGGCCCGGTTTTTCCGTGGCAAGCCGTTTCCGGCCCGGTTTTTCCGCGGTACGCCGTTTCCGGCCCCGTTTTTTCCGCGGCACGCCGTTCAGGCCGGATCCGGCCCGGTTTTTCCGCGGCACGCCGTTTCTGGCCCGGTTTTTCCGCGGCACGCCGTTTCGGAGGCCGGATCCGGCCCGGTTTTTTCCGCGGCACGCCGTTCCGGCCCGGTTTTTCCGCGGCACGCCGTTTCGGAGGCCGGATCTGGCCCGGTTTTTCCGCGGCACGCCGTTTTCCGGCCCGGTTTTTTCCGCGGCACGCCGTTTCGGAGGCCGGATCCTGCCCGGTTTTTTCCGCGGCACACCGTTTCCGGCCCGGTTTTTTCCGCGGCACGCCGTTTCGGAGGCCGTTTCCGGCCCGGTTTTTCCGCGGCATGCCGTTTCGGAGGCCGGATCCGGCCCGGTTTTTCCGCGGCACGCCGTTTCCGGCCCGGTTTTTTCCGCGGCACGCCGGTTCCGGCCCGGTTTTTTCCGCGAGGACGCCGTTTCGGAGGCCGGATCCGGCCCGGTTTTTTCCGCGGCACGCCGGTTCCGGCCCGGTTTTTCCGCGGCACGCCGTTTCGGAGGCCGGATCTGGCCCGGTTTTTCCGCGGCACGCCGTTTCGGAGGCCGGATCCGGCCCGGTTTTTCCGCGGCACGCCGTTTCGGAGGCCGATCCGGCCCTGTTTTTCCGCGGCACGCCGTTTCGGAGGCCGGATCCGTCCCGGTTTTTCCGCGGCACGCTGGTTCCGGCCCGGTTTTTCCGCGGCACGCCATTTCGGAGGCCAGATCCGGCCCGGTTTTTCCGCAGCACGCCGTTTCCGGCCCGGTTTTTTCCGCGGCACGCCGTTTCGGAGGCCGGATCCGGCCCGGTTTTTCCGCGGCACGCCGTTTCCGGCCCGGTTTTTCCGCGGCACGCCGTTTCGGAGGCCGGATCTGGCCCGGTTTTTCCGCGGCACGCCGTTTCGGAGGCCGGATCCGGCCCGGTTTTTTCCGCGCACGCCGTTTCGGAGGCCGGATCCGGCCCGGTTTTTCCGCGGCACGCCGTTTCGGAGGCCGGATCCTGCCCTGTTTTTCCGCAGCACGCCGTTTCCGGCCCGGTTTTTCCGCGGCACGCCGTTTCGGAGGCCGGATCCGGCCCGGTTTTTTCCGCGGCACGCCGTTTCGGAGGCCAGATCCGGCCCGGTTTTTCCGCGGCACACCGTTTCGGAGGCCGGATCCGGCCCGGTTTTTCCGCGGCACGCCGTTTCGGAGGCCGGATCCGGCCCGGTTTTTCCGCGGCACGCCGTTTCGGAGGCCGGATCCGGCCCGGTTTTTTCCGCGGCACGCCGTTTTCCGCCCGGTTTTTCCGCGGCACGCCGTTTCGGAGGCCGGATCCGGCCCGGTTTTTCCGCGGCACGCCGTTTCGGAGGCCGGATCCGGCCCGGTTTTTCCGCGGCACGCCGTTTCGGAGGCCGGATCCGGCCCGGTTTTTCCGCGGCACGCCGTTTCGGAGGCCGGATCCGGCCCGGTTTTTTCCGCGGCACGCCGTTTCCGGCCCGGTTTTTCCGCGGCACGCCATTTCGGAGGCCGGATCCGGCCCGGTTTTTCCGCGGCACGCCGTTTTGGAGGCCGGATCCGGCCCGGTTTTTCCGCGGCACGCCGTTTCCGGCCCGGTTTTTTCCGCGGCACGCCGTTTCGCAGGCCGGATCCGGCCCGGTTTTTCCGCGGCACGTCGTTTCGGAGGCCGGATCCGGCCCGGTTTTTCCGCGGCACGCCGTTTCGGAGGCCGGATCCGGCCCGGTTTTTTCCGCGGCACGCCGGTTCCGGCCCGGTTTTTCCGCGGCACGCGTTTCGGAGGCCGGATCCGGCCCGGTTTTTCCGCGGCACGCCGGTTCCGGCCCGGTTTTTCCGCGGCACGCCGTTTCGGAGGCCGGATCTGGCCCGGTTTTTCCGCGGCACGCCGTTTCGGAGGCCGGATCCGGCCCGGTTTTTCCGCGGCACGCCGTTTCGGAGGCCGGATCCGGCCCTGTTTTTCCGCGGCACGCCGTTTCGGAGGCCGGATCCGTCCCGGTTTTTCCGCGGCACGCTGGTTCCGGCCCGGTTTTTCCGCGGCACGCCATTTCGGAGGCCAGATCCGGCCCGGTTTTTCCGCAGCACGCCGTTTCCGGCCCGGTTTTTCCGCGGCACGCCGTTTCGGAGGCCGGATCCGGCCCGGTTTTTCCGCGGCAACGCCGTTTCCAGCCCCGGTTTTTCCGCGGCACGCCGTTTCGGAGGCCGGATCCGGCCCGGTTTTTTCCGCGGCACGCCGTTTCCGGCCCGGTTTTTCCGCGGCACGCCGTTTCGGAGGCCGGATCCGGCCCGGTTTTTTCCGCGGCACGCCGTTTCGGAGGCCGGATCCGGCCCGGTTTTTCCGCGGCACGCCGTTTTCGGAGGCCGGATCCGGCCCGGTTTTTCCGCGGCACGCCGTTTCCGGCCCGGTTTTTCCGCGGCACGCCGTTTCGGAGGCCGGATCCGGCCCGGGTTTTTCCGCGGCACGCCGTTTCCAGCCCGGTTTTTCCGCGCTACGCCGTTTCCGGCCCGGTTTTTCCGCGGCAACGCCGTTTCGGAGGCCGGATCCGGCCCGGTTTTTCCGCGGCACGCCGTTTCCGGCCCGGTTTTTCCGCGGCACGCCGTTTCGGAGGCCGGATCCGGCCCGGTTTTTCCGCGGCACGCCGTTTCGGAGGCCGGATCCGGCCCGGTTTTTCCGCGGCACGCCGTTTCGGAGCGGATCCGGCCCGGTTTTTCCGCGGCACGCCGTTTCCGGCCCGGTTTTTCCGCGGCACGCCGTTTCGCAGGCCGGATCCGGCCCGGTTTTTCCGCGGTACGCCGTTTCGGAGGCCGGATCCGGCCCGGTTTTTCCGCGGCACGCCGTTTCGGAGGCCGGATCCGGACCGGTTTTTCCGCGGCACGCCGTTTCCGGCCCGGTTTTTCCGCGGCACGCCGTTTCGGAGGCCGGATCTGGCCCGGTTTTTCCGCGGCACGCCGTTTCGGAGGCCAGATCCGGCCCGGTTTTTCCGCGGCACGCCGTTTCGGAGGCCGGATCCGGCCCGGTTTTTCCGCGGCACGCCGTTTCGGAGGCCGGATCCGGCCCCGTTTTTCCGCGGCACGCCGGTTCCGGCCCGGTTTTTCCGCGGCACACCATTTCGGAGGCCGGATCCGGCCCGGTTTTTCCGCGGCACGCCGTTTCCGGCCCGGTTTTTCCGCGGCACGCCGTTTCGGAGGCCGGATCCGGCCCCGTTTTTCCGCGGCACGCCGTTTCCAGCCCTGTTTTTCCACGGCACGACCGTTTCGGAGGCCGGATCCGGCCCGGTTTTTCCGCGGCACGCCGTTTCCGGCCCGGTTTTTCCGCGGCACGCCGTTTAGGAGGCCGGATCTGGCCCGGTTTTTCCGCGGCATGCCGTTTCGGAGGCCGGATCCGGCCCGGTTTTTCCGTGGCACGCCGTTTCGGAGGCCGGATCTGGCCCTGTTTTTCCGCAGCACGCCGTTTCCGGCCCGGTTTTTCCGCGGCACGCCGTTTCCGGCCCGGTTTTTCCGCGGTACGCCGTTTCCGGCCCGGTTTTTCCGCGGCACGCCGTTTCGGAGGCCGGATCCGGCCCGGTTTTTCCGCGGCACGCCGTTTCCGGCCCGGTTTTTCCCGCGGCACGCCGTTTCGGAGGCCGGATCCGGCCCGGTTTTTCCGCGGCACGCCGTTTCGGAGGCCGGATCCGGCCCGGTTTTTCCGCGGCATGCCGTTTCCGGCCCGGTTTTTCCGCGGCACGCCGTTTCGGAGGCCGGATCCGGCCCGGTTTTTCCGCGGCACGCCGTTTCCGGCCCGGTTTTTCCGCGGCACGCCGTTTTGGAGGCCGGATCCGGCCCGGTTTTTCCGTGGCACGCCGTTTCGGAGGCCGGATCCGGCCCGGTTTTTCCGCGGCACGCCGTTTCCGGCCCGGATTTTCCGCGGCACGCCATTTCGGAGGCCGGATCCGGCCCGGTTTTTCCGCGGCACGCCGTTTCGGAGGCCGGATCCGGCCCGGTTTTTCCGCGGCACGCCGTTTCGGAGGCCGGATCCGGCCCGGTTTTTCCGCGGCACGCCGTTTCCGGCCCGGTTTTTCCGCGGTACGCCGTTTCGGAGGCCGGATCCGGCCCGGTTTTTCCGCGGCACGCCGTTTCCGGCCCGGTTTTTCCGCGGCACGCCATTTCGGAGGCCGGATCCGGCCCGGTTTTTCCGCGGCACGCCGTTTCCGGCCCGGTTTTTCCGCGGCACGCCGTTTCCGGCCCGGTTTTTCCGCGGTACGCCGTTTCGGAGGCCGGATCCGGCCCGGTTTTTCCGCGGCACGCCGTTTCCGGCCCGGTTTTTCCGCGGCACGCCGTTTCGGAGGCCGGATCCGGCCCGGTTTTTCCGCGGCAC
>NW_027441370.1:0-18898 GCF_949628215.1 Phalacrocorax aristotelis
AAACGGCGTGCCGCGGAAAAACCGGGCCGGATCCGGCCTCTGAAACGGCGTGCCGCGGAAAAACCGGGCCGGATCCGGCCTCCGAAACGGCGTGCCGCGGAGAAACCGGGCCGGAAACGGCCTCCGAAACTGCGTGCCGCGGAAAAACCGGGCCGGATCCGGCCTCCGAAACGGCGTGCCGCGGAAAAACCAGGCCGGAAACAGCGTGCTGCGGAAAAACCGGGCCGGATCCGGCCTCCGAAACGGCATGCCGCGGAAAAACCGGGCCGGAAACGGCGTGCCGCGGAAAAACCGGGCCAGATCCGGCCTCCGAAACGGCGTGCCGCGGAAAAACCGGGCCGGATCCGGCCTCCGAAACGGCATGCCGCGAAAAAACCGGGCCGGATCAGGCCTCCGAAACAGCGTACCGCGGAAAAACCGGGCCGGATCCGGCCTCTGAAACGGCGTGCCGCGGAAAAACCGGGCCGGATCCGGCCTCCGAAACGGCGTGCCGCGGAAAAACCGGGCCGGATCCGGCCTCCGAAACGGCGTGCCGCAGAAAAACCAGGCCGGATCCGGCCTCCGAAACGGCGTGCCGCGGAAAAACCAGGCCGGAAACAGCGTGCCGCGGAAAAACCGGGCCGGATCCGGCCTCCGAAACGGCATGCCGCGGAAAAACCGGGCCGGATCCGGCCTCCGAAACGGTGTGCCGCGGAAAAACCGGGCCGGATCCGGCCTCCGAAACGGCGTGCCGCGGAAAAAACCGGGCCGGAAACGGCGTGCCGCGGTAAAACCGGGCCGGATCCGGCCTCCGAAACGGCGTGCCGCGGAAAAACCGGGCCGGATCCGGCCTCCGAAACGGCGTGCCGCGGAAAAACCGGGCCGGAAACAGCGTGCCGCGGAAAAACCGGGCCGGATCCGGCCTCCGAAACGGCGTGCCGCGGAAAAACCGGGCCGGATCCAGCCTCCGAAACGGCGTGCCGCGGAAAAACCGGGCCGGATCCGGCCTCCGAAACGGCGTGCCGCGGAAAAACCGGGCCGGATCCGGCCTCCGAAACGGCGTGCCGCGGAAAAACCGGGCCGGAAACGGCGTGCCGCGGAAAAACCGGGCCGGATCCGGCCTCCGAAACGGCGTGCCGCGGAAAAACCGGGCCGGATCCGGCATCCGAAATGGCGTGCCGCGGAAAAACCGGGCCGGATCCGGCCTCCGAAATGGCGTGCCGCGGAAAAACCGGGCCGGATCCGGCCTCCGAAACGGCGTGCCGCGGAAAAAACCGGGCCGGATCCGGCATCCGAAATGGCGTGCCGCGGAAAAACCGGGCCGGATCCGGCCTCCGAAACGGCGTGCCGCGGAAAAACCGGGCCGGATCCGGCCTCCGAAATGGCGTGCCGCGGAAAAACCGGGCCGGATCCGGCCTCCGAAACGGCGTGCCGCGGAAAAACCGGGCCGGAAACGGCCTCCGAAACGGCGTGCCGCGGAAAAACCGGGCCGGATCCGGCCTCCGAAACGGCGTGCCGCGGAAAAACCGGGCCGGATCTGGCCTCCGAAACGGCGTGCCGCGGAAAAACCGGGCCGGATCCGGCCTCCGAAACGGCGTGCCGCGGAAAAACCGGGCCGGAAACGGCCTCCGAAACGGCGTACCGCGGAAAAAACCGGGCCGGATCCAGCCTCCGAAACGGCGTGCCGCAGAAAAACCGGGCCGGATCCGGCCTCCGAAACGGCGTGCCGCGGAAAAACCTGGCCGGAAACGGCGTGCCGCGGAAAAACCGGGCCGGATCCGGCCTCCGAAACGGCGTGCCGCGGAAAAACCGGGCCGGAAACGGCCTCCGAAACGGCGTGCCGCGGAAAAACCGGGCCGGATCCGGCCTCCGAAACGGCGTGCCGCGGAAAAAACCGGGCCGGAAACGGCGTGCCGCGGAAAAAACCGGGCCGGATCCGGCCTCCGAAACGGCGTGCCGCGGATAAACCAGGCCGGAAACGGCGTGCCGCGGAAAAACCTGGCCGGATCCGGCCTCCGAAACGGCGTGCCGCGGAATAACCGGGCCGGATCCGGCCTCCGAAACAGCGTGCCGCGGAAAAAACCGGGCCGGAAACGGCGTGCCGCAGAAATACCGGGCCGGATCCGGCCTCCGAAACGGCATGCCGCGGAAAAACCGGGCCGGATCCGGCCTCCGAAACGGCGTGCCGCGGAAAAACCGGGCCGGATCCGGCCTCCGAAACGGCGTGCCGCGGAAAAACCGGGCCGGAAACGGCGTGCCGCAGAAAAAACCGGGCCGGATCCGGCCTCCGAAACGGCGTGCCGCGGAAAAACCGGGCCGTAAACGGCGTGCCGCGGAAAAACCGGGCCGGATCCGGCCTCCGAAACGGCGTGCCGCCGAAAAAACCGGGCCGGATCCGGGCTCCGAAACAGCATGCCGCGGAAAAACCGGGCCGGAAACGGCGTGCCGCGGAAAAACCGGGCCGGATCCGGCCTCCGAAACGGCGTGCCGCGGAAAAACCGGGCCGGATCCGGCCTCCGAAACGGCGTGCCGCGGAAAAACCGGGCCGGAAACGGCCTCCGAAACGGCGTGCCGCGGAAAAAACCGGGCCGGATCCGGCCTCCGAAACGGCGTGCCGCGGGAAAAGCCGGGCCGGATCTGGCCTCCGAAACGGCGTGCCGCGGAAAAACCGGGCCGCATCCGGCCTCCGAAACGGCGTGCCGCGGAAAAACCGGGCCGGAAACGGCCTCCGAAACGGCGTACCGCGGAAAAACCGGGCCGGATCCAGCCTCCGAAACGGCGTGCCGCAGAAAAACCGGGCCGGATCCGGCCTCCGAAACGGCGTGCCGCGGAAAAACCGGGCCGGATCCGGCCTCCGAAACGGCGTGCCGCGGAATAACCGGGCCGGATCCGGCCTCCGAAACAGCGTGCCGCGGAAAAACCGGGCCGGAAACGGCGTGCCGCAGAAATACCGGGCCGGATCCGGCCTCCGAAACGGCGTGCCGCGGAAAAACCGGGCCGGATCCGGCCTCCGAAACGGCGTGCCGCGGAATAACCGGGCCGGATCCGGCCTCCGAAACAGCGTGCCGCGGAAAAAACCGGGCCGGAAACGGCGTGCCGCAGAAATACCGGGCCGGATCCGGCCTCCGAAACGGCGTGCCGCGGAAAAACCGGGCCGGATCCGGCCTCCGAAACGGCGTGTCGCGGAAAAACTGGGCCGGATCCGGCCTCCGAAACGGCGTGCCGCGGAAAAAACCGGCCCAGAAACGGCGTGCCGCGGAAAAAACCGGGCCGGATCCGGCCTCCGAAACGGCGTGCCGCGGAAAAACCGGGCCGGATCCGGCCTCCGAAACGGCGTGCCGCGGAAAAAACCGGGCCGGAAACGGCGTGCCGCGGAAAAACCGGGCCGGATCCGGCCTCCGAAACGGCGTGCCGCGGAAAAACCGGGCCGGAAACGGCATGCCGCTGAAAAACCGGGCCGGATCCGGCCTCCGAAACGGCGTGCCGCGGAAAAACCGGGCCGGATCCGGCCTCTGAAACGGCGTGCCGCGGAAAAACCGGGCCGGATCTGGCCTCCGAAACGGCGTGCCGCGGAGAAACCGGGCCGGAAACGGCCTCCGAAACTGCGTGCCGCGGAAAAACCGGGCCGGATCCGGCCTCCGAAACGGCGTGCCGCGGAAAAACCAGGCCGGAAACAGCGTGCCGCGGAAAAACCGGGCCGGATCCGGCCTCCGAAACGGCATGCCGCGGAAAAACCGGGCCGGAAACGGCGTGCCGCGGAAAAACCGGGCCGGATCCGGCCTCCGAAACGGCGTGCCGCGGAAAAAACCGGGCCGGATCCGGCCTCCGAAACGGCATGCCGCGAAAAAACCGGGCCGGATCAGGCCTCCGAAACAGCGTGCCGCGGAAAAACCGGGCCGGATCCGGCCTCCGAAACGGCGTGCCGCGGAAAAACCGGGCCGGATCCGGCCTCCGAAACGGCGTGCCGCAGAAAAACCAGGCCGGATCCGGCCTCCGAAACGGCGTGCCGCGGAAAAACCAGGCCGGAAACAGCGTGCCGCGGAAAAACCGGGCCGGATCCGGCCTCCGAAACGGCGTGCCGCGGGGGGAAAGGGGGAAACCGGGCCGGATCCGGCCTCCGAAACGGTGTGCCGCGGAAAAACCGGGCCGGATCCGGCCTCCGAAACGGCGTGCCGCGGAAAAAACCGGGCCGGAAACGGCGTGCCGCGGTAAAACCGGGCCGGATCCGGCCTCCGAAACGGCGTGCCGCGGAAAAACCGGGCCGGAAACAGCGTGCCGCGGAAAAACCGGGCCGGATCCGGCCTCCGAAACGGCGTGCTGCGGAAAAACCGGGCCGGATCCAGCCTCCGAAACGGCGTGCCGCGGAAAAACCGGGCCGGATCCGGCCTCCGAAACGGCGTGCCGCGGAAAAACCGGGCCGGAAACGGCGTGCCGCGGAAAAACCGGGCCGGATCCGGCCTCCGAAACGGCGTGCCGCGGAAAAAACCGGGCCGGAAACGGCGTGCCGCGGAAAAACCGGGCCGGATCCGGCCTCCGAAACGGCGTGCCGCGGAAAAACCGGGCCGGATCCGGCATCCGAAACGGCGTGCCGCGGAAAAACCGGGCCGGATCCGGCCTCCGAAACGGCGTGCCGCGGAAAAACCGGGCCGGATCCGGCATCCGAAATGGCGTGCCGCGGAAAAACCGGGCCGGATCCGGCCTCCGAAACAGCGTGCCACCGAAAAACCGGGCCGGAAACGGCGTGCCGCGGAAAAACCGGGCCGGATCCGGCCTCCGAAACGGCGTGCCGCGGAAAAACCGGGCCGGATCCGGCCTCCGAAACGGCGTGCCGCGGAAAAACCGGGCCGGAAACGGCGTGCGGCGGAAAAAACCGGGCCGGATCCGGCCTCCGAAACGGCGTGCCGCGGAAAAACCGGGCCGGATCCGGCCTCCGAAACGGCGTGCCGCGGAAAAACCGGGCCGGAAACGGCGTGCCGCGGAAAAACCAGGCCGGATCCGGCCTCCGAAACGGCGTGCCGCGGAAAAACCGGGCCGGAAACGGCATGCCGCTGAAAAACCGGGCCGGATCCGGCCTCCGAAACGGCGTGCCGCGGAAAAACCGGGCCGGATCCGGCCTCCGAAACGGCGAGCCGCGGAAAAAACCGGGCCGGAAACGGCGTGCAGCGGAAAAAACCGGGCCGGATCCAGCCTCCGAAACGGTGTGCCGCGGAAAAACCGGGCCGGAAACGGCGTGCCGCGGAAAAACCGGGCCGGATCCGGCCTCCGAAACGGCGTGCCGCGGAAAAAACCGGGCCGGATCCGGCCTCTGAAATGGCGTGCCGCGGAAAAACCGGGCCGGACCCGGCCTCCGAAACGGCGTGCCGCGGAAAAACCAGGCCGGATCCGGCCTCCGAAACGGCGTGCCGCGGAAAAAGCGGGCTGGATCCGGCCTCCGAAACGGCGTGCCGCGGAAAAACCGGGCCGGATCCGGCCTCCGAAACGGCGTGCCGCGGAAAAACCGGGCCGGATCCGGCCTCCGAAACGGCGTGCCGCGGAAAAACCCGGCCGGATCCGGCCTCCGAAACGGCGTGCCGCGGAAAAAACCGGGCCGGAAACGGCGTGCCGCGGAAAAACCGGGCCGGATCCGGCCTCCGAAACGGCGTGCCGCGGAAAAACCGGGCCGGAAACGGCGTGCCGCGGAAAAACCGGGCCGGATCCGGCCTCCGAAACGGCGTGCCGCGGAAAAACCGGGCCGGATCCGGCCTCCGAAACAGCGTGCCGCGGAAAAACCGGGCCGGAAACGGCGTGCCGCGGAAAAACCGGGCCGGATCCGGCCTCCGAAACGGCGTGCCGCGGAAAAACCGGGCCGGATCCGGCCTCCGAAACGGCGTGCCGTGGAAAAACCGGGCCGGAAACGGCGTGCCGCGGAAAAAACCGGGCCGGATCCGGCCTCCGAAACGGCGTGCCGCGGAAAAACCGGGGCGGATCCGGGCTCTGAAATGGCGTGCCGCGGAAAAACCGGGCCGGATCCGGCCTCCGAAACGGCGTGCCGCGGAAAAACCGGGCCGGATCCGGCCTCCGAAACGGCGTGCCGCCGAAAAAGCGGGCCGGATCCGGCCTCCGAAACGGCGTGCCGCGGAAAAACCGGGCCGGATCCGGCCTCCGAAACGGCGTGCCGCGGAAAAACCGGGCCGGATCCGGCCTCCGAAACAGCGTGCCGCGGAAAAACCGGGCCGGAAACGGCGTGCCGCGGAAAAACCGGGCCGGATCCGGCCTCCGAAACAGCGTGCCGCGGAAAAACCGGGCCGGATCCGGCCTCCGAAACGGCGTGCCGCGGAAAAACCGGGCCGGATCCGGCCTCCGAAACGGCGTGCCGCGGAAAAACCGGGCCGGATCCGGCCTCCGAAACAGCGTGCCGCGGAAAAACCGGGCCGGAAACGGCGTGCCGCGGAAAAACCGGGCCGGATCCGGCCTCCGAAACGGTGTGCCGCGGAAAAACCGGGCCGGATCCGGCCTCCGAAACGGCGTGCCGCGGAAAAACCGGGCCGGAAACGGCGTGCCGCGGAAAAACCGGGCCGGATCCGGCCTCCGAAACGGCGTGCCGCGGAAAAACCGGGCCGGATCCGGCCTCTGAAATGGCGTGCCGCGGAAAAAACCGGGCCGGATCCGGCCTCCAAAACGGCGTGCCGCGGAAAAACCAGGCCGGATCCGGCCTCCGAAACGGCGTGCCGCGGAAAAAGCGGGCTGGATCCGGCCTCCGAAACGGCGTGCCGCGGAAAAACCGGGCCGGATCCGGCCTCCGAAACAGCGTGCCGCGGAAAAACCGGGCCGGATCCGGCCTCCGAAACGGCGTGCCGCGGAAAAACCGGGCCGGATCCGGCCTCCGAAACGGCGTGCCGCGGAAAAACCGGGCCGGAAACGGCGTGCCGCGGAAAAACCGGGCCGGATCCGGCCTCCGAAACGGCGTGCCGCGGAAAAAACCGGGCCGGAAACGGCGTGCCGCGGAAAAACCGGGCCGGATCCGGCCTCCGAAACGGCATGCCGCGGAAAAACCGGGCCGGATCCGGCCTCCGAAACAGCGTGCCGCGGAAAAACCGGGCCGGAAACGGCGTGCCGCGGAAAAACCGGGCCGGATCCGGCCTCCGAAACGGCGTGCCGTGGAAAAACCGGGCCGGAAACGGCGTGCCGCGGAAAAACCGGGCCGGATCCGGCCTCCGAAACGGCGTGCCGCGGAAAAACCGGGCCGGATCCGGCCTCTGAAATGGCGTGCCGCGGAAAAACCGGGCCGGATCCGGCCTCCGAAACGGCGTGCCGCGGAAAAACTGGGCAGGATCCGGCCTCCGAAACAGCGTGCCGCGGAAAAACCGGGCCGGAAACGGCGTGCCGCGGAAAAACCGGGCCGGATCCGGCCTCCGAAACAGCGTGCCGCGGAAAAACCGGGCCGGATCCGGCCTCCGAAACGGCGTGCCGCGGAAAAACCGGGCCGGATCCGGCCTCCGAAACGGCGTGCCGCGGAAAAACCGGGCCGGAAACGGCGTGCGGCGGAAAAACCGGGCCGGATCCGGCCTCCGAAACGGCGTGCCGCGGAAAAACCGGGCCGGATCCGGCCTCCGAAACGGCGTGCCGTGGAAAAACCGGGCCGGATCCGGCCTCCGAAACGGCGTGCCGCGGAAAAACCGGGCCGGAAACGGCGTGCCGCGGAAAAACCGGGCCGGATCCGGCCTCCGAAACGGCGTGCCGCGGATAAACCGGGCCGGAAACGGCGTGCCGCGGAAAAACCGGGCCGGATCCGGCCTCCGAAACGGCGTGCCGCGGAAAAACCGGGCCGGATCCGGCCTCCGAAACGGCGTGCCGCTGAAAAACCGGGCCAGAAACGGCGTGCCGCGGAAAAACCGGGCCGGATTCGGCCTCCGAAACGGCGTGCCGCGGAAAAACCGGGCCGGATCCGGCCTCTGAAACGGCGTGCCGCGGAAAAACCGGGCCGGATCCGGCCTCCGAAACGGCGTGCCGCGGAAAAACCGGGCCGGAAACGGCGTGCCGCGGAAAAACCGGGCCGGATCCGGCCTCCGAAACAGCGTGCCGCGGAAAAACCGGGCCGGATCCGGCCTCCGAAACGGCGTGCCGCGGAAAAACCGGGCCGGATCCGGCCTCCGAAACGGCGTGCCGCGGAAAAACCGGGCCGGAAACGGCGTGCGGCGGAAAAACCGGGCCGGATCCGGCCTCCGAAACGGCGTGCCGCGGAAAAACCGGGCCGGATCCGGCCTCCGAAACGGCGTGCCGCGGAAAAACCGGGCCGGAAACGGCGTGCCGCAGAAATAACGGGCCGGATCCGGCCTCCGAAACGGCGTGCCGCGGAAAAACCGGGCCGGATCCGGCCTCCGAAACGGCGTGTCGCGGAAAAACCGGGCCGGATCCGGCCTCCGAAACGGCGTGCCGCGGAAAAACCGGGCCAGAAACGGCGTGCCGCGGAAAAACCGGGCCGGATTCGGCCTCCGAAACGGCGTGCCGCGGAAAAACCGGGCCGGATCCGGCCTCTGAAACGGCGTGCCGCGGAAAAACCGGGCCGGAAACGGCCTCCGAAACGGCGTGCCGCGGAAAAACCGGGCCGGATCCGGCCTCCGAAACGGCGTGCCGCGGAAAAACCGGGCCGGAAACGGCCTCCGAAACGGCGTGCCGCGGAAAAAACCGGGCCGCATCCGGCCTCCGAAACGGCGTGCCGCGGAAAAACCGGGCCGGAAACGGCGTGCCGCGGAAAAACCGGGCCGGAAACGGCCTCCGAAACGGCGTACCGCGGAAAAACCGGGCCGGATCCGGCCTCCGAAACGGCGTGCCGCGGAAAAACCGAGCCGGAAACGGCGTGCCGCGGAAAAACCGGGCCGGATCCGGCCTCCGAAACGGCGTGCCGCGGATAAACCGGGCCGGAAACGGCATGCCGCGGAAAAACCGGGCCGGATCCGGCCTCCGAAACGGCGTGCCGCGGAAAAACCGGGCCGGATCCGGCCTCCGAAACGGCGTGCCGCCGTAAAAGCGGGCCGGATCCGGCCTCCGAAACGGCGTGCCGCGGAAAAACCGGGCCGGAAACGGCGTGCCGCAGAAAAACCGGGCCGGATCCGGCCTCCGAAACGGCGTGCCGCGGAAAAACCGGGCCGGATCCGGCCTCCGAAACGGCGTGCCGCGGAAAAACCGGGCCGGAAACGGCGTGCCGCGGAAAAACGGGGCCGGATCCGGCCTCCGAAACGGCGTGCCGCGGAAAAACCGGGCCGGATCCGGCATCCGAAACGGCGTGCCGCGGAAAAACCGGGCCGGATCCGGCCTCCGAAACGGCGTGCCGCGGAAAAACCGGGCCGGAAACGGCGTGCCGCGGAAAAACCGGGCCGGATCCGGCCTCCGAAATGGCGTGCCGCGGAAAAACCGGGCCGGATCCGGCCTCCGAAACGGCATGCCGCGGAAAAACCGGGCCGGAAACGGCCTCCGAAACGGCGTACCGCGGAAAAACCGGGCCGGATCCGGCCTCCGAAACGGCGTGCCGCGGAAAAACCGGGCCGGATCCGGCCTCTGAAACAGCGTGCCGTGGAAAAATCGGGCCGGAAACGGCGTGCTGCGGAAAAACCGGGCCGGATCCGGCCTCCGAAACGGCGTGCCGCGGAAAAACGGGGCCGGATCCGGCCTCCGAAACGGCGTGCCGCGGAAAAACCGGGCCGGAAACGGCGTGCCGCGGAAAAACCGGGCCGGATCCGGCCTCCGAAACGGCGTGCCGCGGAAAAACCGGGCCGGAAACGGCCTCCGAAACGGCGTGCCGCGGAAAAACCGGGCCGGATCCGGCCTCCGAAACGGCGTGCCGCGGAAAAGCCGGGCCGGATCTGGCCTCCGAAACGGCGTGCCGCGGAAAAACCGGGCCGCATCCGGCCTCCGAAACGGCGTGCCGCGGAAAAACCGGGCCGGAAACGGCCTCCGAAACGGCGTACCGCGGAAAAACCGGGCCGGATCCAGCCTCCGAAACGGCGTGCCGCAGAAAAACCGGGCCGGATCCGGCCTCCGAAACGGCGTGCCGCGGAAAAACCGGGCCGGATCCGGCCTCCGAAACGGCGTGCCGCGGAATAACCGGGCCGGATCCGGCCTCCGAAACAGCGTGCCGCGGAAAAACCGGGCCGGAAACGGCGTGCCGCAGAAATACCGGGCCGGATCCGGCCTCCGAAACGGCGTGCCGCGGAAAAACCGGGCCGGATCCGGCCTCCGAAACGGCGTGCCGCGGAATAACCGGGCCGGATCCGGCCTCCGAAACAGCGTGCCGCGGAAAAACCGGGCCGGAAACGGCGTGCCGCAGAAATACCGGGCCGGATCCGGCCTCCGAAACGGCGTGCCGCGGAAAAACCGGGCCGGATCCGGCCTCCGAAACGGCGTGTCGCGGAAAAACTGGGCCGGATCCGGCCTCCGAAACGGCGTGCCGCGGAAAAAACCGGCCCAGAAACGGCGTGCCGCGGAAAAACCGGGCCGGATCCGGCCTCCGAAACGGCGTGCCGCGGAAAAACCGGGCCGGATCCGGCCTCCGAAACGGCGTGCCGCGGAAAAACCGGGCCGGAAACGGCGTGCCGCGGAAAAACCGGGCCGGATCCGGCCTCCGAAACGGCGTGCCGCGGAAAAAACCGGGCCGGAAACGGCATGCCGCTGAAAAACCGGGCCGGATCCGGCCTCCGAAACGGCGTGCCGCGGAAAAACCGGGCCGGATCCGGCCTCTGAAACGGCGTGCCGCGGAAAAACCGGGCCGGATCCGGCCTCCGAAACGGCGTGCCGCGGAAAAACCGGGCCGGAAACGGCATGCCGCTGAAAAACCGGGCCGGATCCGGCCTCCGAAACGGCGTGCCGCGGAAAAACCGGGCCGGATCCGGCCTCCGAAACGGCGAGCCGCGGAAAAACCGGGCCGGAAACGGCGTGCAGCGGAAAAACCGGGCCGGATCCAGCCTCCGAAACGGTGTGCCGCGGAAAAACCGGGCCGGATCCGGCCTCCGAAACGGCGTGCCGCGGAAAAACCGGGCCGGAAACGGCGTGCCGCGGAAAAACCGGGCCGGATCCGGCCTCCGAAACGGCGTGCCGCGGAAAAACCGGGCCGGATCCGGCCTCTGAAATGGCGTGCCGCGGAAAAACCGGGCCGGACCCGGCCTCCGAAACGGCGTGCCGCGGAAAAACCAGGCCGGATCCGGCCTCCGAAACGGCGTGCCGCGGAAAAAGCGGGCTGGATCCGGCCTCCGAAACGGCGTGCCGCGGAAAAACCGGGCCGGAAACGGCCTCCGAAACGGCGTGCCGCGGAAAAACCGGGCCGGATCCGGCCTCCGAAACGGCGTGCCGCGGAAAAACCCGGCCGGATCCGGCCTCCGAAACGGCGTGCCGCGGAAAAACCGGGCCGGAAACGGCGTGCCGCGGAAAAACCGGGCCGGATCCGGCCTCCGAAACGGCGTGCCGCGGAAAAAACCGGGCCGGAAACGGCGTGCCGCGGAAAAACCGGGCCGGATCCGGCCTCCGAAACGGCGTGCCGCGGAAAAACCGGGCCGGATCCGGCCTCCGAAACAGCGTGCCGCGGAAAAACCGGGCCGGAAACGGCGTGCCGCGGAAAAACCGGGCCGGATCCGGCCTCCGAAACGGCGTGCCGCGGAAAAACCGGGCCGGATCCGGCCTCCGAAACGGCGTGCCGTGGAAAAACCGGGCCGGAAACGGCGTGCCGCGGAAAAACCGGGCCGGATCCGGCCTCCGAAACGGCGTGCCGCGGAAAAACCGGGCCGGATCCGGCCTCTGAAATGGCGTGCCGCGGAAAAACCGGGCCGGATCCGGCCTCCGAAACGGCGTGCCGCGGAAAAACCGGGCCGGATCCGGCCTCCGAAACGGCGTGCCGCCGAAAAAGCGGGCCGGATCCGGCCTCCGAAACGGCGTGCCGCGGAAAAACCGGGCCGGATCCGGCCTCCGAAACGGCGTGCCGCGGAAAAACCGGGCCGGATCCGGCCTCCGAAACAGCGTGCCGCGGAAAAACCGGGCCGGAAACGGCGTGCCGCGGAAAAACCGGGCCGGATCCGGCCTCCGAAACAGCGTGCCGCGGAAAAACCGGGCCGGATCCGGCCTCCGAAACGGCGTGCCGCGGAAAAACCGGGCCGGATCCGGCCTCCGAAACGGCGTGCCGCGGAAAAACCGGGCCGGATCCGGCCTCCGAAACAGCGTGCCGCGGAAAAACCGGGCCGGAAACGGCGTGCCGCGGAAAAACCGGGCCGGATCCGGCCTCCGAAACGGTGTGCCGCGGAAAAACCGGGCCGGATCCGGCCTCCGAAACGGCGTGCCGCGGAAAAACCGGGCCGGAAACGGCGTGCCGCGGAAAAACCGGGCCGGATCCGGCCTCCGAAACGGCGTGCCGCGGAAAAACCGGGCCGGATCCGGCCTCTGAAATGGCGTGCCGCGGAAAAACCGGGCCGGATCCGGCCTCCAAAACGGCGTGCCGCGGAAAAACCAGGCCGGATCCGGCCTCCGAAACGGCGTGCCGCGGAAAAAGCGGGCTGGATCCGGCCTCCGAAACGGCGTGCCGCGGAAAAACCGGGCCGGATCCGGCCTCCGAAACAGCGTGCCGCGGAAAAACCGGGCCGGATCCGGCCTCCGAAACGGCGTGCCGCGGAAAAACCGGGCCGGATCCGGCCTCCGAAACGGCGTGCCGCGGAAAAAACCGGGCCGGAAACGGCGTGCCGCGGAAAAACCGGGCCGGATCCGGCCTCCGAAACGGCGTGCCGCGGAAAAACCGGGCCGGAAACGGCGTGCCGCGGAAAAACCGGGCCGGATCCGGCCTCCGAAACGGCATGCCGCGGAAAAAACCGGGCCGGAAACGGCGTGCCGCGGAAAAACCGGGCCGGATCCGGCCTCCGAAACGGCGTGCCGTGGAAAAACCGGGCCGGAAACGGCGTGCCGCGGAAAAACCGGGCCGGATCCGGCCTCCGAAACGGCGTGCCGCGGAAAAAACCGGGCCGGATCCGGCCTCTGAAATGGCGTGCCGCGGAAAAACCGGGCCGGATCCGGCCTCCGAAACGGCGTGCCGCGGAAAAACTGGGCAGGATCCGGCCTCCGAAACAGCGTGCCGCGGAAAAACCGGGCCGGAAACGGCGTGCCGCGGAAAAACCGGGCCGGATCCGGCCTCCGAAACAGCGTGCCGCGGAAAAACCGGGCCGGATCCGGCCTCCGAAACGGCGTGCCGCGGAAAAACCGGGCCGGATCCGGCCTCCGAAACGGCGTGCCGCGGAAAAACCGGGCCGGAAACGGCGTGCGGCGGAAAAACCGGGCCGGATCCGGCCTCCGAAACGGCGTGCCGCGGAAAAACCGGGCCGGATCCGGCCTCCGAAACGGCGTGCCGTGGAAAAACCGGGCCGGATCCGGCCTCCGAAACGGCGTGCCGCGGAAAAACCGGGCCGGAAACGGCGTGCCGCGGAAAAACCGGGCCGGATCCGGCCTCCGAAACGGCGTGCCGCGGATAAACCGGGCCGGAAACGGCGTGCCGCGGAAAAACCGGGCCGGATCCGGCCTCCGAAACGGCGTGCCGCGGAAAAACCGGGCCGGATCCGGCCTCCGAAACGGCGTGCCGCTGAAAAACCGGGCCAGAAACGGCGTGCCGCGGAAAAACCGGGCCGGATTCGGCCTCCGAAACGGCGTGCCGCGGAAAAACCGGGCCGGATCCGGCCTCTGAAACGGCGTGCCGCGGAAAAACCGGGCCGGATCCGGCCTCCGAAACGGCGTGCCGCGGAAAAACCGGGCCGGAAACGGCGTGCCGCGGAAAAACCGGGCCGGATCCGGCCTCCGAAACAGCGTGCCGCGGAAAAACCGGGCCGGATCCGGCCTCCGAAACGGCGTGCCGCGGAAAAAACCGGGCCGGATCCGGCCTCCGAAACGGCGTGCCGCGGAAAAACCGGGCCGGAAACGGCGTGCGGCGGAAAAACCGGGCCGGATCCGGCCTCCGAAACGGCGTGCCGCGGAAAAACCGGGCCGGATCCGGCCTCCGAAACGGCGTGCCGCGGAAAAACCGGGCCGGAAACGGCGTGCCGCAGAAATAACGGGCCGGATCCGGCCTCCGAAACGGCGTGCCGCGGAAAAACCGGGCCGGATCCGGCCTCCGAAACGGCGTGTCGCGGAAAAACCGGGCCGGATCCGGCCTCCGAAACGGCGTGCCGCGGAAAAACCGGGCCAGAAACGGCGTGCCGCGGAAAAACCGGGCCGGATTCGGCCTCCGAAACGGCGTGCCGCGGAAAAACCGGGCCGGATCCGGCCTCTGAAACGGCGTGCCGCGGAAAAACCGGGCCGGAAACGGCCTCCGAAACGGCGTGCCGCGGAAAAACCGGGCCGGATCCGGCCTCCGAAACGGCGTGCCGCGGAAAAAACCGGGCCGGAAACGGCCTCCGAAACGGCGTGCCGCGGAAAAACCGGGCCGCATCCGGCCTCCGAAACGGCGTGCCGCGGAAAAACCGGGCCGGAAACGGCGTGCCGCGGAAAAACCGGGCCGGAAACGGCCTCCGAAACGGCGTACCGCGGAAAAACCGGGCCGGATCCGGCCTCCGAAACGGCGTGCCGCGGAAAAACCGAGCCGGAAACGGCGTCCCGCGGAAAAACCGGGCCGGATCCGGCCTCCGAAACGGCGTGCCGCGGATAAACCGGGCCGGAAACGGCATGCCGCGGAAAAACCGGGCCGGATCCGGCCTCCGAAACGGCGTGCCGCGGAAAAACCGGGCCGGATCCGGCCTCCGAAACGGCGTGCCGCCGTAAAAGCGGGCCGGATCCGGCCTCCGAAACGGCGTGCCGCGGAAAAACCGGGCCGGAAACGGCGTGCCGCAGAAAAACCGGGCCGGATCCGGCCTCCGAAACGGCGTGCCGCGGAAAAACCGGGCCGGATCCGGCCTCCGAAACGGCGTGCCGCGGAAAAACCGGGCCGGAAACGGCGTGCCGCGGAAAAACGGGGCCGGATCCGGCCTCCGAAACGGCGTGCCGCGGAAAAACCGGGCCGGATCCGGCCTCCGAAACGGCGTGCCGCGGAAAAACCGGGCCGGATCCGGCCTCCGAAACGGCGTGCCGCGGAAAAAACCGGGCCGGAAACGGCGTGCCGCGGAAAAACCGGGCCGGATCCGGCCTCCGAAATGGCGTGCCGCGGAAAAACCGGGCCGGATCCGGCCTCCGAAACGGCATGCCGCGGAAAAACCGGGCCGGAAACGGCCTCCGAAACGGCGTACCGCGGAAAAAACCGGGCCGGATCCGGCCTCCGAAACGGCGTGCCGCGGAAAAACCGGGCCGGATCCGGCCTCTGAAACAGCGTGCCGTGGAAAAATCGGGCCGGAAACGGCGTGCTGCGGAAAAACCGGGCCGGATCCGGCCTCCGAAACGGCGTGCCGCGGAAAAACGGGGCCGGATCCGGCCTCCGAAACGGCGTGCCGCGGAAAAACCGGGCCGGAAACGGCGTGCCGCGGAAAAACCGGGCCGGATCCGGCCTCCGAAACGGCGTGCCGCGGAAAAACCGGGCCGGAAACGGCGTGCCGCGGAAAAACCGGGCCAGATCCGGCCTCCGAAACGGCGTGCCGCGGAAAAACCGGGCTGGATCCGGCCTCTGAAACGGCGTGCCGCGGAAAAACCGGGCCGGATCCGGCCTCCGAAACGGCGTGCCGCGGAAAAAACCGGGCCGGATCCGGCCTCCGAAACGGCGTGCCGCGGAAAAAACCGGGCCGGAAACGGCGTGCCGCGGAAAAACCGGGCCGGATCCGGCCTCCGAAACGGCGTGCCGCCGAAAAACCGGGCCGGATCCGGCCTCCGAAACGGCGTGCCGCGGAAAAACCGGGCCGGATCCGGCCTCTGAAACGGCGTGCCGCGGAAAAACCGGGCCGGATCCGGCCTCCGAAACAGCGTGCCGCGGAAAAACCGGGCCGGAAACGGCGTGCCGCGGAAAAACCGGGCCGGATCCGGCCTCCGAAACAGCGTGCCGCGGAAAAACCGGGCCGGATCCGGCCTCCGAAACGGCGTGCCGCGGAAAAACCGGGCCGGATCCGGCCTCCGAAACGGCGTGCCGCGGAAAAAACCGGGCCGGAAACGGCGTGCGGCGGAAAAACCGGGCCGGATCCGGCCTCCGAAACGGCGTGCCGCGGAAAAACCGGGCCGGATCCGGCCTCCGAAACGGCGTGCCGCGGAAAAACCGGGCCGGAAACGGCGTGCCGCAGAAATAACGGGCCGGATCCGGCCTCCGAAACGGCGTGCCGCGGAAAAACCGGGCCGGATCCGGCCTCCGAAACGGCGTGTCGCGGAAAAACCGGGCCGGATCCGGCCTCCGAAACGGCGTGCCGCGGAAAAACCGGGCCAGAAACGGCGTGCCGCGGAAAAACCGGGCCGGATTCGGCCTCCGAAACGGCGTGCCGCGGAAAAACCGGGCCGGATCCGGCCTCTGAAACGGCGTGCCGCGGAAAAAACCGGGCCGGAAACGGCCTCCGAAACGGCGTGCCGCGGAAAAAACCGGGCCGGATCCGGCCTCCGAAACGGCGTGCCGCGGAAAAACCGGGCCGGAAACGGCCTCCGAAACGGCGTGCCGCGGAAAAACCGGGCCGCATCCGGCCTCCGAAACGGCGTGCCGCGGAAAAACCGGGCCGGAAACGGCGTGCCGCGGAAAAACCGGGCCGGAAACGGCCTCCGAAACGGCGTACCGCGGAAAAACCGGGCCGGATCCGGCCTCCGAAACGGCGTGCCGCGGAAAAACCGAGCCGGAAACGGCGTGCCGCGGAAAAACCGGGCCGGATCCGGCCTCCGAAACAGCGTGCCGCGGATAAACCGGGCCGGAAACGGCATGCCGCGGAAAAACCGGGCCGGATCCGGCCTCCGAAACGGCGTGCCGCGGAAAAACCGGGCCAGATCCGGCCTCCGAAACGGCGTGCCGCCGTAAAAAGCGGGCCGGATCCGGCCTCCGAAACGGCGTGCCGCGGAAAAACCGGGCCGGAAACGGCGTGCCGCAGAAAAACCGGGCCGGATCCGGCCTCCGAAACGGCGTGCCGCGGAAAAACCGGGCCGGATCCGGCCTCCGAAACGGCGTGCCGCGGAAAAACCGGGCCGGAAACGGCGTGCCGCGGAAAAAACGGGGCCGGATCCGGCCTCCGAAACGGCGTGCCGCGGAAAAACCGGGCCGGATCCGGCCTCCGAAACGGCGTGCCGCGGAAAAACCGGGCCGGATCCGGCCTCCGAAACGGCGTGCCGCGGAAAAACCGGGCCGGATCCGGCCTCCGAAACGGCGTGCCGCGGAAAAACCGGGCCGGAAACGGCGTGCCGCGGAAAAACCGGGCCGGATCCGGCCTCCGAAATGGCGTGCCGCGGAAAAACCGGGCCGGATCCGGCCTCCGAAACGGCATGCCGCGGAAAAACCGGGCCGGAAACGGCCTCCGAAACGGCGTACCGCGGAAAAAACCGGGCCGGATCCGGCCTCCGAAACGGCGTGCCGCGGAAAAACCGGGCCGGATCCGGCCTCTGAAACAGCGTGCCGTGGAAAAATCGGGCCGGAAACGGCGTGCTGCGGAAAAACCGGGCCGGATCCGGCCTCCGAAACGGCGTGCCGCGGAAAAACGGGGCCGGATCCGGCCTCCGAAACGGCGTGCCGCGGAAAAACCGGGCCGGAAACGGCGTGCCGCGGAAAAACCGGGCCGGATCCGGCCTCCGAAACGGCGTGCCGCGGAAAAAACCGGGCCGGAAACGGCGTGCCGCGGAAAAACCGGGCCAGATCCGGCCTCCGAAACGGCGTGCCGCGGAAAAACCGGGCCGGAAACGGCCTCCGAAACGGCGTGCCGCGGAAAAACCGGGCCGGATCCGGCCTCCGAAACGGCGTGCCGCGGAAAAACCGGGCCGGATCCGGCCTCCGAAACGGCGTGCCGCGGAAAAACCGGGCCGGATCCGGCCTCCGAAACGGCGTGCCGCGGAAAAACCGGGCCGGATCCGGCCTCCGAAACGGCGTGCCGCGGAAAAACCGGGCCGGAAACGGCGTGCCGCAGAAAAACCGGGCCGGATCCGGCCTCCGAAACGGCGTGCCGCCGAAAAACCGGGCCGGATCCGGCCTCCGAAACGGCGTGCCGCGGAAAAACCGGGCCGGAAACGGCGTGCCGCGGAAAAACCGGGCCGGATCCGGCCACCAAAACGGCGTGCCGCGGAAAAACCGGGCCGGATCCGGCCTCCGAAACAGTGTGCCGCGGAAAAACCGGGCCGGAAACGGCGTGCCGCGGAAAAACCGGGCCGGATCCGGCCTCCGAAACGGCGTGCCGCGGAAAAACGGGGCCGGATCCGGCCTCCGAAACGGCGTGCCGCGGAAAAACCGGGCCGGAAACGGCGTGCCGCGGAAAAACCGGGCCGGATCCGGCCTCCGAAACGGCGTGCCGCGGAAAAACCGGGCCGGATCCGGCCTCCGAAACGGCGTGTCGCGGAAAAACCGGGCCGGATCCGGCCTCCGAAACGGCGTGCCGCGGAAAAACCGGGCCGGATCCGGCCTCCGAAACGGCGTGCCGCGGAAAAACCGGGCCGGATCCGGCCTCCGAAACGGCGTGCCGCGGAAAAACCGGGCCGGATCCGGCCTCCGAAACAGCGTGCCGCGGAAAAACCGGGCCGGAAACGGCGTGCCGCAGAAATACCGGGCCGGATCCGGCCTCCGAAACGGCGTGCCGCGGAAAAACCGGGCCGGATCCGGCCTCCGAAACGGCGTGCCGCGGAAAAACCGGGCCGGATCCGGCCTCCGAAACGGCGTGCCGCGGAAAAACCGGGCCAGAAACGGCGTGCCGCGGAAAAACCGGGCCGGATTCGGCCTCCGAAACGGCGTGCCGCGGAAAAACCGGGCCGGATCCGGCCTCCGAAACGGCGTGCCGCGGAAAAACCGGGCCGGATCCGGCCTCCGAAACGGCGTGCCGCGGAAAAACCGGGCCGGATC